>NW_003315028.1:1127104-1130590 GCF_000150825.1 Verticillium alfalfae VaMs.102
CACTGGTACCTGAGCCATTGCAGCCGCGGCAATTACGACCATCACCACGTTGCACCTTGTGTCTGTCCCATCGCATCAGCGATCCGCCGAGACACATAAGGAGACTCTTGTGATACTGCTCCCCTTTTTGTTCGTGGGCTGCGTCACGATTTCTACGCTCCTATTCCGTACCATATCAAGTTCGATTTCTCCTCCTGGTAATTTGCGCGGCGAAAACCACATCGCCCCATTGACGGAGCCCTTCTTCGCCTCCTTCTGCCCCTATCTCTCCTACCGGAGCCTCCCATAATGGATGACAACCTGTTCGCCCCTCGGCATGCTTCTGTCGCCCTCAAAACCTGGAGGAAGCTACAAGATCTCAAGGCCGGTACTTCTATGGCCCTCGACGGCCGATCCCTTGACGTCGCCTCTGTTGTTGCCGTCGCTCGCCATGGCCTCGTACCTCACATCAAAGAAGACGCCCATTTGAAAGAGCGTCTACAACAAAGCATTAACGTGCTGAACAGTCACCTAGATCATGACTGGGTTATCTATGGTGTCAATACCGGCTTTGGCGGGAGTGCTGATGCCAGAACCGAAAAGCTCCGCAAACTTCAGATCTCTCTCCTTCAGCACACGCAAAGTGCCATTATTACCACCTCTGACGTGAACGGTGAGCTCCTCGACCGGGATGGGCAGTCTCATGCCATTCCCACCGACTGGGTTAAAGCCGCCATCTTGGCCCGAGCAAACCAGAATCTTCGCGGCCACAGTGGTGTCAGGTTGGAGGTCATTGACACACTGCTTAAGCTGCTCCGATTCAACATCACCCCGGTGGTGCCTTTACGCGGCACCATATCTGCCTCGGGCGATCTCATGCCCCTATCCTATATCGCCGGCACCCTGACAGGAAGCCCCGAAATCCAAGTCCGCCATGGGCCTTCCGCCTCTCATAGGCTGACCACAGCCCAGGCTGCCTTTGAGATGCACAGCATCACACCTATTGAGCTCGCCCCGAAAGAAGGCCTGGGTCTCATCAATGGCACCGCACCTTCTGTAGCTCTCGCTGCTCTCATCGTACATGAATCTCAGCAGCTTGCCATCCTTGCCCAGCTGCTCACCGCTTTCACCGCAGAGTCCCTTGCCGGCAACGTGGAATGGTCGAACCCCTTTATTCACGCCATCCGGCCCCACCCTGGTCAACGTGAGGCGGCCTCGACCATTCGCGCCCTCCTCAAAGGGTCCACCTTTGTCACCGGCCTCGAGTCCCGGAAGCGCACCGGCGAGGGCCTCTGGCAAGATCGCTACTCCACGCGTACAGCCCCCCAATGGCTCGGCCCTTACCTGGAGGACCTCCTCCTCGCCCAACGCCAGGTCGAGATTGAACTCAACTCGACCTCTGACAATCCCGTCATCGATACAACCGCAGGTCCCGAGGGCGATGTCTACTCGGGCGGCAACTTCCAAGCGACAGCCGTCACGTCAGCCATGGACAAGACGAAGAATGCCCTGCAGATGATCGGCCGCATGGTCTACTCGCAATGCACGGAGCTCATCAACCCGTCACTCAACAACGGCCTTGACGCTAACCTCGTCTTCGGCGACCCAGACAACTCATATACGATGAAGGGCATCGATGTCAATATGAGTGCTTACATGGCCGAGCTCGCTGCCCTCGCTCACCCCGTCTCGGCCCACGTGCAGTCGGCGGAGCTGCACAACCAAGGCATCAACTCGCTCGCCTTTCTCTCGGCCCGCCGCACGATGGAGGCCCTCGACGTCCTCGCCCATATGTGCGCTTGCCACGCCTACGTCTGTTGCCAAGCCATCGACCTGCGCACTACCACCGCGCTTCCTCGCCGCCCATACACCGCTCCCCGCGCTTGCAT
Source organism: Verticillium alfalfae VaMs.102 (assembly GCF_000150825.1). Classification (NCBI taxonomy): domain Eukaryota; kingdom Fungi; phylum Ascomycota; class Sordariomycetes; order Glomerellales; family Plectosphaerellaceae; genus Verticillium; species Verticillium alfalfae. The sequence continues at coordinate 1,128,973 of NW_003315028.1, forward strand.
CCTCACATCAAGCTCGACGAGCGCAGCGTGCCGACGTTGTCGCGCTCTTCACTGACAGTTGGCACGACGACAACAAGACGAACTACCAGACGCGCTGCCGCCGCGTAGCCTCCCGCGTAGCCTCGCACGTCCTCTCCTGGCCATGGCACAGGGCTTCGCGCCCCTGGAAGCCATCGCGGCATTCGAGATGGGTCTCTGCAAGGACATGCTTGCCTGGGTTGCGGACCCTGCAAACGACCCCGAGCCGGCCGCGTCGGTCCCGATGGGGAACCCGGCTATGCCTGGACTGGGTCAGGGATCGAGCGTGTTGTACGGCGTCGTCCGCGGGGCGCTCGCCGTACCATTCAACCGTGGGGTTCTCGCCCACGGGCAGCCGACGATCGGAAGTGACGTGAGTAAGGTGTACGAAGCTGTGCGGTTGGGGACCGTCATGGACGCCATCATGGGCGAGATCTCAGGAATATGGGAGGAGCAGCCGGCACCAAAAAGAGCAAAGCTTTAGGATAAGGGGGTTGAAGCACGAAGGGGTGGTAGATTCGCGGTTCCCAGGCAGTAAAGCGATGCGCAGCTTGGAAACCAAATGACAACTCTTCTCTGGAAAATTGCCGTCGATATGCAACAACGAATTCTAACACCATGATAATTATATGCACTTTACATACACCGGTATTTTTCCTGACAGCAAAGGTGCATAGAGGAACCACGAATTGAGTCCCAAAGGGTTCTCTTTCATCCGTGGATCCCAACTTCCAGACATACAGATTACATCGCCTCCTTATTTCAGGCAGACGATGGCACGACTAGCTCTTTTCGCGGTACCTTCGTACAAGACCTCTATTTTCACTATGTCCTTACTCCGCCTTCCTGGGCCAACCGGTTATGCCCATCTTATCTCACGCGGGGGGCGGATGGGGTTGAAGTCTTTCCACAGGGAACACACTGTCGGCTCGACTTTGAGTTAATTGAAGAATATGCTCCCGACTCCTGGCCATCGTGACTCCGTCTCCAACGATGTCGTCACCCCGCCATTTTGCCCTCTCGATACCCTCTCGCAATCTATTTCCACAAGTAGTCAGATTCGGAATGCTTGAACCGAGCTATCCTCGCCGCCAATCATGTACTATACGGTACGACGCTCAGCCTTCTACTGCCGGAGCGCGTGAGTAATCTCACCTCACATCATTCGCCAACCATGAGCGAGCCCTATTGTTCACTCTGACCCCGATTTGGTTGTGAAAAGCTCTGCCTGATGGACAGATCTTCGTCACCCTAACCATCTATCAGGCAACCCCCTCGAGCCATTTCAAGCCTATATACAGATTGCCGACCCTTTGGCGACCATTGATGTCATCGGCGTCGCAGTTCAGATCCTCGGCTTCGCCGCCAAACTGGCCTGAATTGGAAAGACGCACCAGCCGACATAAAGCGCGTCATAGCCGAGATTCAAACGCTCAGGACGGTTCCCTCCGAGACGCATGCAACTATTCTTATTGATGACGACTTTAAGAACCGCTTTTCGCGGCCGACACTCTATGCTCCTGAGGCAGGTTGGGGACATAGCGGGGCCCACAGACACCAATATGATAGTCTCAGTATGCAAGCGAGAGCTGGACAATCT
>NW_003315028.1:1130693-1134137 GCF_000150825.1 Verticillium alfalfae VaMs.102
AGAATGAGGGTGGCGGTCGAGAACCTTCATCGACAATGTGCCACCTTGAACAGCTTAGTAGTCGTAGACGCCCTGGCCCTCATTGCCCATACTTACAAAGAAGTCACAGACGCGAGGAAAGAGCAACAAAGCTGGCAAGCGGGCCGAGAGGATAAAGCCATCCTGGACTGGATTACAACGGCGGACTATAGCAGGCACTGGCCAGTGGCTTCTGAACTCGGCAGAATACCAGCAGTGGACCGAGACGTCACAGCAGACTCTATTTTGCTCTGGCATCCCTGGAGCTGGCAAGACAATTCTTACATCGATCGTCATTAACGACCTCTATACTCGGTTCCGAGATAACGAGCACGTCGGTATCGCATTTCTATCCTGCAACTTTCGATAGTAGGCGAAATAGAAAGTTGAAGATCTACTATTAAGCCTGCTAAAGCAGCTATCCTAAAATCACACATCCCTGCTAGAGTGCATCAGAAGTCTATACAGCAAGTATATAGGTTAGCCTCGGCCGACCCTCAAGGAACTATCTAGAGCCCTGCAGGCTGTAGCGAGGATCTTTTAAAGACCTTCATTGTCGTCGACGCTATTGATGAATATCAGCTATCTGACGGTAGTTAATATAGGTTTCTTACAGAGGTATTCGCGCTGTTAACTATGTCTAGTGCTAGCTTCGTTATAATATCGAGATATACTTAAAACATTCCCGAAATGTTCAAGGATAGCTTATCACTGGAAATTCGAGCGCATCCGGAAGATATCCGGAGATATCTCGAGTGTAACATGGCTCACATGCCCTCATATATCGATCGGAGTCCAGATTTACAGGCTGAGATTATAGCCAAGATCGTTCAGACTGTGGCTGGAATGTACGATTATGCCCCCTTCGATCTCTAGGGACTTTGCTAAATGAACCAGGTTCCTTCTTGCGCAACTGCATCTCGACTCCTTGAAGGGAAAGAGATCCCCGAAGCTGTCCGCTCGGCTCTGACCAAATTGCACGCCGGCTCTCAAGCATATGACCTTGCGTACGATGATGCGATAGAGCGCATTAAGGGCCAGCGCAAGGACGAGGTGGAGCTCTCGAAGCAAGCTCTGTCGTGGATCACCTGCGCTAAGCGGCCGCTTTCCACAATAGAACTCCAGTACGCGCTTGGTGTTGAAGTGGGCGAGACAGAGCTAGACCTCGACAACATCTCACAGATAGAAGACATGATGTCTGTTTGTGCAGGACTGGTCACGGTGGATGAGAAGAACAGTGTCATCCGCTTAGTGCACTATACTACGCAGGTATATTTCATGCGCACGTGGAAACGATGGTTTTCAAATGCACAGACGGAAATGACAGATGTTTGCGCTATATATCTGTCGTTCAGCTTCTTTGAAGTAGGATTCTGCCGTATAGATACCGAGCTCGAGGACCGGTTACGACTCCATCCTCTCTACGACCACGTCGCCTACTTCTAGGGTGGCCATGCTCGAGAGGCTGGAGAAACTTCTCAGTTAGTTTTTGGTTCACTTCGAAACGAGAAAAGTATCGAGGCACAGGTTCAGGTTCTATGGGTGGCCCAAGGGCTACAGTCACGAGGATACAGCTAGTGGTTTCTAAAGAGAATGCGAGGGCTCTATATGACGGCATATTTTCGGATAGAACCAGCCGGGAAGGAATGATTGAATGGCGGCGACAGACCAGACATGGAGGACAGTTATGGCCGGACGCCGCTATCGTGGGCCGCGGGGAACGGACGCGAAGCGATCGTCAAGATGCTTCTCAACAAGTAACAAGTCGACATCAACTCGATGGATGGAGATGGCCGGACACCACTATTGAGGCCACTATGAACGGGCACGAGGCAGTAGTTAATATAATTTTCGATAAGGTACAAATGGGCATTGACTCGGGGGATAAAGACAGCCGGATGCAACTCTAGTAGGCTACTGCTCACGGATACGAGGCAGTTGTCAAGTGTCAGGTGGCCCTGCGAATTCACCGAATATAGGGCTGATTAGGGATTTAAGGACTACGAGAGCGTACATATAAAGACAGCGGAGAGCCCTCCAAGCTGCGGAGTTCCAGAATTCATATATATTATAACCCTTTACCTATTATCTATTGCCTGCGGACTACGTATAGAAGACCTCTTCATTCTGCCTTAAACTAAGCGCTAAATCAAGTTACTTTCTACGTCAAATTCGAATCTTGATTTATAAGATGTATACAGCTTGACCACACTACAACTATCGGCTTTCAACGGTAGCGATGACGTGGAGGAATTAATATCAGCACACAATACCCCAGTTGTATTTGAATCCAATGTCTGCAAAGTCTATTCCTACCTATTCCACAAGGCAGACTTCTAAATACTTGTTGAAGCCCAAATAGTACTGTATGTAAGCTACGTAGTAGTGGACCTGATGTTATATATTCTGTTTAGCTGGCAGATAGGCAGACGAATGTGGAGTATTCTCACTTGAAATGAACGTCAATCTCAGGAGGAAGGGAGTTATATGCTTGTGTGGATACGTAGAGTAGAGTTCCACATCGGACATCCCGTCTCTTGCTTGCATGACCATTTGAAACAATCAGCTGGTAAGCTCCGGAGACCCTTGCTTTGCCTACCGTGTCTGACCATGCTCCCAGCGACGTGGTTCGCCCGCGATTTATATAGCTCCGAGGTGCATACAAGTGAAATGAGTCACGCAACAGAGGCCATGTTCGATACTCAGTCGGCTTACATGAGACATACGATATCATTTGTATCAGCTGCTCAGTAAATCTACACAAAAACGCTCATAACGCCATGATTATCGTGACCCCTTTCTTCCCGGGTCAACGTGACGAGGCATGTCCAGTTTCTGCCACTCTGGGGCCTGGATCCTGTTGCCCCCTCCAAGCTCTGTCTCCCTCCTCCAAGACCACATGCCCTTGTACCCGCTTGCCGTCGCCAACGTGATTCCGCAGTAGTACCATTCAACCCTCCGGAAAGTAGAAAAAAAAGAGATCCCATTCGATGGGAGCCACTATGTAAATGCTTCATGCCGTACGCCGCTGTGCATGCAATGCCTCCTTTGCCTGGTGGTCGACGCAAAAAACCGAAGGGAAAGTAAGGGTGAATGAAGTCTCGAGGGACGACAATGCTGAACCAAGTCGTATCTTATTGATGGCTTCCTCATGTGAGGGAATGGCCATGGCTCGCGTAGTAATGATGAAAAACAAAGCACGTTTCCGTGTGCTGAGGACTGGTTGATTTGGTTGTTGGGAATTAGGGTATCGTTGAGTAGCCGGAGCGGAGGAGGGCAGATTGATCGAGAAGTCAAAACGAAGAGGTTGTGGAGGCAGGAGATAGGCGAGATAGGTCGCATCAGAGTGCAGCTTGCCACTTCGCTGTAGATTGTGAGCGAGGTTTACAGCGCTGGTCGTTCAAGCTTTCCCCAGAGCTCATCAAG
>NW_003315028.1:1134362-1138664 GCF_000150825.1 Verticillium alfalfae VaMs.102
GATGCGACATCGACACTGAGGTCGGGTCGCCGAGAGCTGGGGTCTTGCGAATAGGATGTGCCTCTCTGGAGAACCTTGCGCTGAAGTCCATGAATCTCCCTTGCTCGTGCCCGCCTTTGCGGCGCCGGTACCGGTGGCTGATGAAATCATCTGAGAACGAATGGCAGAAGTGACATTGGACGGCTGGACACCTGACGCGACAGGCTCCCCGGCAAGGAAGCGGCCGGCAGGCGCTCGGCTGACAAAACCAAAGTCGGACGGCTTGGACTCGATCGTCTTGGGCGCCTTGAAGACGTCGGCGGGGTTCACAGAGGTGGCGCGAACCTGCTCCTGACCATTCTGCATCTCAGCCAGAGTTCGCTTGCCAATGACGGCTTTCGGTGCCTGCGCCTCAGGAGGCTGTAGGCTGGGGCGAGCTTCGATAGCGCGCCTGGCGGCCCTCTCCTTCTCTTCGGCCCGAGACCTTCTTGCTGCACGGTCGACGGGGTCGACTTCCTCCACGAAGGGGCATCGTCCGTCGGTGACGGTTCGGAACTGCGGCCACTCTCCCTCATACTTGCTGGCCCTCGGATACTCGCGCACCATGATGGGTTTTTGCTTCTCGTCCATGTCATAAACATAAATGTAAGGTCCTCTGAACTGGATTAGCTCACGGCTGGCGACGGTTGGGTCTCGGTCAGAAGGTCCGTTGAGTCGCTCCCGCTGCAGGAGCTGGGACAGGTTGGGCTCTTCGGCCGCCTTCTTGCTCCCTAAGCCGTGCCGACCAGCATCGTCTTTGCCGGCGTGCGCGATGGCCACGGCAGCATGAGGGTCAGGCTGCAGAAGGATCTCGAGCATCCTCTGAAATTTCTCCAAGGGCCAGATCTTCTTGCCCATATCGCGGGCCTTGTGCAGAATGTCATTGTTTCGCATGGGCTTGGGCCGGCGGAGGCTGTCATCCTGCAGTTGAGCGTGTGTCCTCTTGGTGCCGGTATCGAATAGACGCCGCCGGGTGTCGGTAGATCGATTGAGCAGGGAAGGGTTGATCGTCTGTGGCTGCTCCTCATGAGCATGCTGCTCGTGGTGCGAGGCATGAACCTCGTCCTCGGTGGGAATGGGGCGGGTGGTCACGACGTGGGTGATGTTGTTAGAGAAGAATCGTTCCTCACGCTAGATGAAAAGCAACACGGTCAGCATACGAAGGGAAAACATGTTGACCAAATGGGGTGGTTCTCACAGCTCCCAGGCTGACAGCCTGCTTGGACAGCTTGTAGCGGAGATCCTCGGAGATGCTCTCGAAGTAGAACACCATCTTGGGGAACCTCGCCTGGTACTCCTTCTGCCACTGTCGGATCTTTTCGACACTGTTATCCTGCTGGGTCTGCTCCTGTTGCTGAGCGGTCCTCTCCTTGGTGGACAGGCGGACAGAACGTTGGGGCAAAGCGCTCCTGTGACCCTTCGACGGTGAGCGAAGCTGGCGCTGGAGGCCATTCTCAAGCATCTGCTTCTTCAGCGGCGGAGGCTGGCCATAGGCCTCCTCCCGCTGCAGGTTGGCATAGGAACGCTTGGGCTTGGTCTGGCCGAGGGTGGCGGCACCTGGGGCCCTCAGAGGTGAGTTGGCGACATTGGGTTTGCTGGACAGGGGCGTCCGTCTTGCAGTCGACATGGCAGACAGGGTGACGGGGTGTCGGGGATAGAGATAAGGTTGCCATAAAAAATGTCCAATCAATATGCTGTTTGCGGGTCGAAAGTGGAGAGGTCGATCTCTTCGAATGTACGAATCTCGAGAGCAAAAAGAGTCGCTCGATTCAACGGTCGCGAGGCGTGACGAAGCGTCGGGTGAGGTGGGAGGCGGAGGCGGTGGTGTCGGAGGAGTAGGATTGATGCTTCTGTGGACGAGGGTCTTTGGTGGTGGTGGTGGTGGTGGGTGGAGTGGGCACGCGACGTGCAGGACCGACACGTCTCGACCGCGTACTCACAGGTGCAGCAAGAGAAATGCGTCAAGAAGACATTGAAAAAAGAGAGAGGCCAAAGCAGCAGAAGACAACGTCGACGAGGAGAGGGAAACGGAATCTGGATGCAACAAACGACGAGGGAGCTCTCGTCGACTGTCTATGGGGTGTTGTGGTTAGCAGTGGGAGGGTGGGAGGCAGTGTGCAGTGCACCTTGAGTCGGAAGTCGGAGTCGTAGGGAAGAGCTTTGGGACCATCAGCAGAAGGCGTGCTGGTTTTGGTGTGGCCGGGCAGGAAGAGAGGACGAGGGAGGGTTCCCCACCTGCTGGTGGCCGTGCAGGGTCATGACTGGGCAGACGACGGGCAATGTGGGCACAGCGCGGCCGGGGGGCAACAACAGCGCTAATCCAGGTTGGGCGCCGCCGACAACACGCACGAGCCACAGTCCGCTCTGGCAACCGGCCTCATCCGCCAGCTGTCGTCCATTTCGGGTCGGGAACCCCGCTGCAAGGCTCGCTAAACCGTTGCCCGATTGCCGCGCTTCAGTGCCCTGAACTCAGTAAACCGTGTGGCTGGGGGGATTGCACCCCACTCGTTCCGTGCCGGCGCGCCCAGCTACAGCGCGTTTCTGGCTTGCTGATGTCACTGAACGGAATGTCTGCCAGGCTCTTCTCGCCGAGCGGAAATTCTACGGGCCGCCGCCAGCCTCCCTGTAGCGTTGCCAGGGGAGGAGCTCCAAGTGTTAGCCTCAGTGTACTCACCCACCAAACTGAGGGAAGCTCGCCTCGCTCAGCCTGTCTGTCCGCCTAGAGTGAAGCCATCGTGAGCTTCAAACCATGTGAAGGATAGCAAGCCAGACGAACAAGGGAACAACGGTCAAAACCTGCAGGGCCAATCAGACAGTATCAATCTATTGTCTCCCTGGTATAGGAATCATCGGCCTCGAGATCATAAACAAATTTTCCCCCTCCTTGTCCCCTTTACATGAGATCCATCATCAATTTTTGATCCCTGCGTATGGTCTCACCTTCTTTTCCGCCTTCCCTCTACATCCACCACCGCGATGTCCTTGTTCCGCCTCACACAGCGCAACCTACGCTTCTCACTACCATCATGTTCAATACGAGCATCATTACCGACACCGTCGAGTCGACGTCATGCTCTCCGAACATTTGCCTCCGTTTCGGCAGCTGATCTCCAGTTTGGTCAACCAGTTCACGAAACACATCCCCACATCTTGAAGGCCGGTGAAAGTCAGTGACATCTCGTCATGCCTCCCTACATCGTCTTTTGATGACCAAGAACCCCTCGCTAACAGCCACAGTCACCCCCGGCATCACAGCGCAAGAGTACTATGATCGCCGCGCCAACCTCGCCCATCGTCTCCCCGAGGGCGCCCTCGCCATCCTTCCCGCCGCCGAGCTCAAGTACCGGTCAGGCGCAGTCTTTCACCCCTATCGCCAAGAGTCCAACTTCCTCTACCTCACCGGCTGGACCGAGGGCGACTCACTCGCTGTCATTCGCAACACCGGCCCCCAGTGGGGCGACTTTACCTTCCATCTCTTCTGCCAGCCCAAGGATGCTACTGCCGAGCAGTGGTCCGGCCCGCGCAACGGCATCCAGGCGGCCGCCGACATATTCAACGCTGACGATGCCGGCGATATCAACAGGATCGACAGGCTCCTGCCCGACATTGTCAAGTCAGCCTCGCGCGTCTACACCGACCTCGAGAGGCCGCGCCAGGGCCACGCCGAGAGCAAGCTCTGGTCCCTCGTCAAGGGTGACAAGGCGTGGTGGCCCTCCACCCGCTCGCCCCTGTACCCCATTCTCAACACGCTGCGCGCCATCAAGTCGCCGGCCGAGGTCGCCAACATGCGCAAGGCCGGCCAGATCTCGGGCCGCGTCATCACGGACGCCATGCGCCGCGCCTGGACGCGCGAGAAGGACCTGCACAACTTCCTCGACTACCGCTTCGCCGTCGACGGCTGCGACGGCCCTGCCTACATCCCCGTCGTCGGCGGCGGCCGCAACGGTTCGTGCATCCACTACGTCCTCAACAACGATGTCCTGCGCCCCGGCGACATGGTCATGGTCGACGCTGGCGGCGAGTACGGCACCTACATCACAGACATTACCCGTACCTGGCCCCTCGACGGCAAGTTCACCCCGCCGCAGAGGGACCTCTACGAGGCCGTGCTCAAGGTCCAGCGCGCCAGCGTTGCCCTGTGCCGCGAAGACGCAAGGCTGACCCTCGACGACATCCACGACCACACCTACCGCGGCCTGCACGAGGAACTCAAGAGCCTCGGCTTCGATATTGCCCACCGCGACGTTGACCGCCTCTTCCCCCACCACGTCGGCCACTACATCG
>NW_003315028.1:1138858-1156074 GCF_000150825.1 Verticillium alfalfae VaMs.102
TGACATTGAGGCGCTACGGGATTGAGCCCGGCCTCGTCTGGACTACATGTAACATGACCTGTACATCACCATACTTACGACAGATTTGACTCGCCATCTATCGTCAGGACATGGACGGCACACAGCGGGAGTAGCAAGGCTCCGGTTGGCTCAGTATATTGCCGCGAAAATAATCTAATCGCATCGGTTTTGCTCTCGTGATGATGGAAATTATTCCCTTTTGACTGCAGATGCTCATCAACATCGCCCTGAATGCAACATGTAAACGCCGTTTTAAAACCCATGCTCATCTGATGTGATCTCTCTCTCCCCCGTCTCTCTGGCCTTCGGTCAGGCCGTGGCTTTCAGAAGAATGAGGTCAGGTTCTCGGCCCCCAGCACAGATGCATGTCTTCGTTGGTTATCCAACCCAATAAACTCCAGTTCATTCATTATATGGCTACTGCAAGCAGCAGATGATGTACAGATTGGCCGTGAAAGGTCGTGACGAACAAAGAATTCTAACAGAATCCGCGGGGGTCAAACATGGTCCTGCTGTAGGTCGGCATTGGGAACGGTTGTCGAGCGGTCGCCGTCAACAATTGCTCAAATGCTTGCAGCCGGCGAGCGAGCTCTTGGTGTTCCTTCATGATTGCCTGGTTTCTCTTTTCGAGATGGTGGATGTATTCCGTTGCTTTCAGTAGAACAGTTCCCTAAACACAGTCAGAACCGCCAAAAGAATAGCATTCACATTGTGGAGCAGAGACGCCATACCTTGCTGACTTTGGGCGCTCCGCGGGTCTGGCTGTCATCGTCGTCTTCGTCGCCCTCCTCGGGCATGGACTTCAGAGACGGGACCGCATCTCGGAGCTCCGCAATTTTGTCCTTGAGGTTTGTGCGATATTTCCTCTCGATATCATTGTGCGCGGTCCGATCCCCCAATTTCCCTTTCTCATTTGCCGCCTCTGCAGCAGCGGCAGCTTTGGCAGCTTGTACTTTCTGTGCCTTCGTTTGTTTCGCAGGCCTCGGTGCCTCGCCCTCCTTCTCCTTCCCTTTGCCCTTGGACTTCGTCGGCTCGTCGCCGGCTGGCTTTGAGATCTCGCTGAGGCTTGCTGTCGCAGCACTCGATCCCCATGTGGCCCATGCTCGAGTACTCGGATCCTATGTCACCTCCCATGCCAAACCCGGAGCCCGGAAAGCAATGTTGTTGGCGGATCCTCCTGCGTTGAGGGCAATGGCGAGCAATCGCCTTTGCTCGGGGTCCAGCATAGGCGCACCGAGGCCAAAAAGCGGGTTCATTCTGAGGCCAGGGGCTGGTTTCTCCCAGCTCAATGGTGTTGAGTAGAGTCCCTCTCGAGGCGGTACTTCTGATGGGGGCTGAGTTTCAATGGTTGATAGCTGCTCGCCCAAATTCATGTTGTCGAGAAAATCCTCATCCTCAGACAGCGCATTGTCGAGGGCGCCGTCGTCCAGAAAATCATCCTCCCTGAACGTTGGGTTTGCATAAAGGCCGGTGCCCAACCCTGGTGTCGTAGGCAAGGGATTGAGCCGCGCTGGTGGTCTGTCGCAAGTCAGTCTGTGCCGCCTGCAAAAGTTCCGTCACGTTGCGCCGCCTGCCTACCTGCCGAAATGTGAAGGATTACTGGGCCGTTTTGAAAAGTCGATTTCGAAACTACCACCCAGGTTGTTGTCTGCGTCATCATCGTCAAATTGAATCCAGTAGTCAACCGACTCTAGAGCTGCCGCATCCGGATCCATTTTGGTCCTCTTCTTCTCGTGCCCTTCCTTTCTTCGTGGGCTAGCTATACCTTGTGTTATCCTTGAAAGCCCAGGCCCCGGTCGTTTGTTATTGGCCTGGCCCAGCACGGGCCGGTACGAAAGGTTCGTCGGCGCTGTGGAGGACTGCGCAAAAGAGGGTACTGATGAGGAAGGCGGATTGGAAGACGCCCCGGTCAAGGATGGCTCGCCTTTCGCGAGCGCGTCCCAGAAGGCAGCATCGGTCTCATTGCGAGCGGCAGCTGCGATGGACGATTCGCCGGCCTGGTCGGGGTTGGTGGGTGTTTGGTTATTGGGTGTGGCGAAATATTCAAGGTTTTTGAGAAAGTCGGGGTCCATTACAGCGCCAGCATGTCGACCCCCGAAGCTTCGAGGGGTCGTACGATCTAGGAATCGACTGGCTTCTGGCTATGCGAACACGAAGGGAACTCGGCGGTGCTGGCGAGATTGTAGCCAATGTTGAGGAATGTTCGCGGCAAAGACTTGTTTGCTAGGCTTGCAGCATCACTCGGCACGGGCTTTGGTGTCGTCTCCAGACTTCGCGCTGTTGCTACTTGGCGAAGGGCGGTCCTAAAAGGCTGTATGGCCCTTGTGCGGGATAGAGGTCGGAATGGCGGGGATCGCACCGACTTGGCGTTGCGATGATGAGAGCAGACAGTGCGGAGGAGTTCGCAGGCTTGTGGAAAATTAGCAGTGGCCGTCAATTGATTCGAGATTTGAAGCAGCAACGAGGCGACAGCAAGGCATGGGAGGTGTCGCGACCAAGAAAGTTAGGCTACGTTAGGTGGTGTGAATGGATGATGGTGGGGAAACATGACCAGGCAAAGGAATTGGGGAAAGCGAGAGCACAAATACGCACCAAGCTGTTTAGCAAGCTTCCAACAAGCGCAAAAAGATATTTAGTTGAGACTTGCGAAGGGGGTGGTCGCCGGGTTTCGCTTGCGAATGCTACTAGCAGGTTGCGGAATGGATACGGGAGGGAATGGTGAGTCGCAAATGTCACTTTTGTTCATTCGGGTCAGGGGGAGCGAGGAGGGCAAGGTATGGAAGCCGGAAGGCCAATGAGGTTCCGGAGGCGAGATTCGACAGGCCAGATGATGGCCTGACCTTCTCAGGGAGAAGTTCCCGCTAAGCGGAAGATTTTGGTTGCGCCTGACGAAAATCGACCACTTCATGTTGACAATCGTATGATACTCAAGGCTGGAGAGGGGAGTCGTGCGATCCGACGCCGAGAACCGCAGGTGAGCTTCATGGTTGGATGACGAGCCCGAGGCCCCGCTACGGGGCGTTAGCGGCCTTAGCCTTGCAGCTGACTCATCGCAACATGGGCTCCACCACGCCTTGCAGGGAGTCACTTCCCGACGTTCCGCCCCCAGCTCGCCCACCGGGGGAGCCCCGGGGAGCGTTCTAGGTGATTAGTCCCCTGAAGATCCTCGGCCAGTGACATTTGACAGCGGACCAGGCCTGAAGTGGAAGGCTGAGTACCAGCACAGGGTTTTTGTTCTTTGCCACGTGCTACATGTAGATTTATTTCCTCAGGGCACGCACAATAATGCATAGAGATCTTTCGCTCACCTGCATCCGTCGCCTATTTACACTACGACAATTTGCCAACTCAGCTCTGGTGGCACACGACCGCCACGGGGCAACAAGGAAACATACATGTCCCGATCTTATGATACCTTAGACCCAGTGTACAACTCGGTACAAGTCCTGCTTTTGACAATTGCCGAGACATATGGCTCCCTTCTGCTCGCACTGGCTCGATCCTTCATACTGAAATATCGTCTAGGCTCATCCACGAGGATTCGGGTCTTTAGATCGACTCGCACAGTCGACACACTTTCCAGTCGCCGCCACAAGGTCATGCTTCGGGCTTGGTCCCCGACAGCCGATCTGGTGGCACCACTTGAGGTTATAAAAGCCTGTATGACCACACTCCCACATCTTATCGACCTGGATACACATTATACAGGTCCTCCCCGGTTTTTTTGGTGTCTGAGTACTGAAAGTATCGATGTAGAGTAGTATGTGCGGACAAACTATGGCCTGTCTCGTGTGAGCCGTCCGGAGAGTCAAGACAAGAAACGTGCAAGCAGAATCTAGCTTTGTTTGCAAGCAAAATACACTCTTACCAGTATTACTCAAGGACATACAGTCTCTAGCATGAGGCTCAAGAGTTATGAACGCTGATAACGTATCTTCTCCTGACAGAACTGAATTGTTGTCCTGCACCTGCTCCGGACCTAGAGGTCACAGCTGTCTAGTAACAGCGGGGAGACTCTGTGACTGGAATCGCAGTACTATGGCCTGGGGGGCAATCAATTCACATGTTGTCAACGATAGTTCCGGCCCAGTTGCGGAGGCTCGGGGGTAAATATATGTCGAGCGAAGGCGGGCCGCAAAGGCGGGGAGGCGGGCTAAGGGCAGATCATTCATCTCTTCATGCTATCAGTCAAACCTAGAATATCCCCCGAGGTTTCCATACATGGAGCCAGAAGGCATGCAGGCTGCCGAGAGCGTGGGTGCTGTGCAACCCCGTCACGCTAGGGAGCCAGCTCCCTTTCGTGTCGTTTTCTCGTGACTTGTAGCACTAGTCTAGGTCAGGCTTGATTTTCGTCACATATCCGAAACAGAACAATAGCAATTGGGAAATATCCTCAGCGAGGCTAATGCGGTGTCGAGGTCAGCCCTAGTTTGGTCCGTTGTGTCTGATCAACATGCGAAATCAGGGCCCTCGCAGCTACTTCGTGTCTCATACCTCATGGTTCAAGTTGTGAGCCTTCGACAGCCGTATCAGTATCAGACGTCTTTGACTGAAGTTTTCGTTACAGAAGGAAAACAAGGAATCCACGTTGAATCCCTACCTCCTGCCGAGCCACTGTCCAGGAGAGGGGTTTGATCACGTCGTGGGGGCTTGCCATCGGCCGGTCTTGTGAGCTGTCAGAACCCCCGAAACCCCGCCTCACCCCGCAACGTTTACCAAACCCTTACTTTTGCTCTAGTACACGCAGTACTTCGCCCCATCACGGCACACCTGCCCATCCACGTTAGAATAAAAAAATTCCAGTGCGCCTCCTCAATACATGCTTTCAATCGATATGTACTGTAGAGATTCAAAGACCTCAATATCTTCGTGTCACCAGTTCCATGTCATGTCGCCAACCTTGTTGCATACACGACGCCCACGCGATGCAACCACAAGATGGCTGCCACACATGTCGCATGCATCCACACGAAGGACCTGTCATCTCCTACTGCATACAAGCCGAGCTCCCCGCTTGGGTCCGGTCCAAATGCAAGGGTAGCCCAGTGCCGTCAAGACCTGCTATGGGCTGTTGAACAACTGAAAGGGTGTGCAGCCGCGGCCTTCGGACCTGATCTGTCATGTGCTGTGACGTCTTGATTGATGTCCACGCCGCCACGTCTTTGAGGGGAAGGGTTTTGCAAGATCATGGCCCCAATCAGCTTCTTGCTGATTCTTCGGTATATCATGTGAGGGGAGGGTGCTGCTTGACACCCTTGGCATCGTGTGTCTCAACGGCATTGCTTAGTATGGTAGTTTGTAGAGTGAATCAGCGTCATTTTGGTATCAGCGAACGTATTCAGTGTTTCTGCACCACATCTCTGGCCCCGATTTACGGCAACTTCAGCACACTTCAGCACATGTTCAACGCCACCTTCCTTAAATCAAAGGGACGCTTCGCTCAGTAGATACACCATGAAGGGAATGAGGGGGTTCGCATGGCGATGCTCTATTGACCATGATTTATAGATCAGTCTGCAATAGCTTCGGGCGCCAATAGGGTCCAACATGAACTGCAAGATGCCAGCTTGAGTTTGATGTTCACTGACGCACTTGCCGTCTCCTTTAAAAGAAGCTTTGCATGCCCGCCGTTGCCTCTTCAGACCATCTCTGCGCGGCTGCTGGCTGAAAGTCTGTTTGCAGACCTCCTGCCCTACCTCGAGGAAGGTACCTAATGACCATCGATGTGATCCTGCCCTAAAGCTCCTCCTAAAAGCTGCTCCTGCCTCAGAGTTCTGACACTTAAAGTCATTCCGCAGAAGCATAAATCAATTATCCTGAACACCTACCTAGGTAGGCAAGTGCATTACAAGTAGTGGCCAGATATCCAGAACTTGTGTCCCCCCATCCACTCCTTTATCCACGAAGTCTCGGAAGCAAGCTCTCTGCTCAACGCTGCCATACTTCTCTCAGCCCCTGCAACTTTGCAACAACATTTCCTACGCAGCTCACAGCTTGAAAGACAAATCTCAAAACGGCTCCAGGACTGGGGAACCAAGACATGATGCGACTCTTTGCGGGCTCTCATCTCGTAGTCTTGGTCCTAGCAGCCTGGTGCCAGCATATTTCGGCGCTCTCGTGGGGTATACAAACGAAACGCCCAGCACCGGGAGGCTTCCTAGGGGATACAACCCTGAGTTCCACACTTGGTATGGAGAAGGACTTACCCCTGCCAAGTATGTACGCAGTGGCCTTGCGTGAGCTGCAAGAACTCGAAACCCAGCCTCTCTGCCACCGGGTCGCAGCTCGTCTCCTTGTCAACAACTGTCAACTCCTCGACGGCAAAGACGATGCCACCGTGTTGATCGACAGTGGTCGTCAGGTTCGCGACTTTGTCGATTCCTACGCCGCCAGTTTAGCCATTTGCGATCTTGAACGGGGTAGCTTTTCCATTCCGCCTGATTGCTCCAGATTTCGAGAGACCGTACTACTCAATCTTCCAGCATTCGACAAGATGAACCTTCACGTCTCGACGCGAGAGATCGACTCTTGCCTCACTGCCCTGGCCAAGTCAGATTCTGCGTGGAACACTTGGGTCAGCTACCGCCACAAGGCTCTCAGATTCTGCGAGGCCGCTCGTGCTGACAATGAAAAAGGCTCGTTCTCATGCTTTGTTTTCCCCATTGCTTGTACTAACAATATCTAGCGCAAAACGTGGAGTTATACAAACGGTTGACTGGAGTGCTCTCCAGGCTCACTCGTGGTGTTGAAGCCGAGCTGGAGAAACATCTGCAATCCATCAATGACAAGTTAGATAATGCTCACCTCAATCTGGATCACCTAACACCCCGCCTGAATCATGTTCGAGATGGCCTCGCCGCGCTGGAACAAATGTTGTCCGAAAGGGTCTTTCACACGACAAAGGTAGGTCGATACTCACGATGATGTGCGGGTACGGTCGAGCTCATATTCATAGGACACTACGTCTTCGATCCAGAACGGCCTACGGGACGCCAATACTCTCCAGCAACTGATCTCAGTCCTCATTGAGACAGTCCTGCAAAGTAATGCCGACAGCTCGACTTCTCACGATCGTGCTCTTGAGACCATACAAAAGTATACCGATCTCGAGTCGTCCGTTGTTGCAGCACTTGAAGGTGTCATGACCTCGACAAATTCCCTTCAAGAGCATATTGTACGTGGCCTCCCTCCAACACCCAAGACTCATGACTCATTTTGTCGTAGACGGCATCAAATTCTCAGACTGTTGCCCTTGCATATCAGCAAGACCGCCTCGAGCAAGTAAGCATGGTGAATATCGGCAGTTGTCGAGCTGCTTGATTGACATGAATCAGAGGATGAATACTTTACTTGACTTGTCGGATCGACTCGCTAAGAACCACGAAAACCACATTGGGATGATAGAGCAAGCTCATACAAAAGCCGAAGACATACTTGACAAGTTGACAGAAGCCTCGGCTTCGGCTAGCACGGTCCACGATTCTATTCGTGGCAGTGTTGGCTGGATGAATTGGTGGCCATACATTGTTTGTCCAACAGTCTCTTTGACCATGGGCTCATACGGACTACCTCCGTCAGCTGTCAGAAATCTTGGACTGGTTGCCCTTGGTGCGTAACTCGTCAGTTGTAGCCCAAAACTCAAACTGACGATCAACTAGGCGAGCTCACTGGGTTCGCCATTTCTTTAGCACGTCATTTCCCACGCGACATTGTGCGAATTTGGAACGACAATGGCTCCTTCAGGCTGGGCACCGGAATCCAAAGCGGCTCAAAGCTTACACCAATCATTCCATCTACTGTTCGCTTTCGAAATGGGACGATCTAGGCGGTAGTATTCGCATGAAATCTTGGGACTTTCGTTTTACAGAACATTGGGGGCTAAGTGGAGGTTTATACTCTCCATGGGATTTATTCTGGGGATCGATCATAGCTGAGAAGCATAGGCGCGATGATTTGGGACATCAGGAAGAAATGGTGATGGTTGAAATTGCGTAGCTTGAGGATTTTCGGGTAAGGCCTTGAATTAGCAAACGTTCGTATTTGCTACCGAAGCAAACATAGTACAGTCTAATTGTTATGGGATTCTTCTAGTTGATGGACTGCCAGTAGTCGATGCAATAATGGTGGTGTCGTGGTGGTGGGGCGCGTCACTTGCGAAGCGACCGTCCTGCATGCGGAAGCAGACAACGTATGTATGTGGCAGCAGCTGATGTGCCTCTTCTTATCGGCACCCTCAAATTCCAGGTGTATCAGCGGCATTATAACTCCAACTTGAATGTGCCGACACCGCGATAATAAAGCATCTGAGCCCACTCGGCCCAGTGTGCAAGCCTCACTGCCGCAATGTCTTCCTCAGTGATCAGAGTCGCTCTTGTCCAACTTTATTCTGAGGTCAGTCAGTCAATCGCGCGATGGTTACAATTTGGCATCCCGCCACTTGCCGAGACTACCTTGATGAGAGGAATTTATTCGAATCTACATTGGAGAAGTCCAGTAGTGCTGACGTATATGTAGCCGCTCTCCCCTGCGTCCAACTTTACCAAAGCCGAGTCATTCATCCGCGACGCTGCATCCCAGGGCGCTCACATCGCCGTCCTCCCAGAATATCATCTCACATCCTGGGCGCCGCAAGACCCCCGCTTTCTCGCTTGCTGCGAGCAGTCCCCCCTCTATCTCGAGAGGTACCAGGCTCTCGCCAGGGAACTGGCCATTGCCATCGTCCCGGGTACCCTCGTTGAGCACCGGGCCGAGACGGGCGACCTCGTCAACATTGCGTACTTCATCTCTAGCGGCGGCGAGGTTCTCTCGCGCTATCAGAAGAAGAACCTCTGGCACAATGAGCGGCCCCACCTCGTCGCGGACCCTTCGGAGCACAAGGCTTTCGACACGGCGCTCGGCGGCGGGTGCCGAGTAGGCATGCTGGTGTGCTGGGACCTGGCGTTTCCCGAGGCGATGAGGGAGCTGGTGCGAGATGGAGCGCGTGTCGTGATCATCCCGGCATTTTGGCTGATGGACCAGTATCGCGACCGGACGGGAAGGGTCATCAATCTGGAGAGCGAGAGGGTGTTCCTTGACAGCGTGGTTGTTGCAAGGGCATGTGAGAGCTCTGCTGCAGTCATTTTTGTCAACGCTGGAGGTCCGAAGCCGAGCGCAAAGGGAGAGGATCAATCTGTGAGCTTTTGCGGGGTGAGTCAGGTCGGGATGCCACTGCTGGGATCTCAAGGGAGGCAGGGGGCGGAGGAGGGTATGAGTGTCGTGGACGTGGACCTTGACATACTCGATGCTGCCGAGGGCGGCTATAAAGTAAGGGCAGACTTGGGACGAGAAGGATGGCATTACGGGTACTCTCTGGTCAAAGAAGGCGAGATTGGTTGAGGAATGGGACATCTCTATTTAGGATGCCTTAGAAGAAAAATAAAAAAACTGCGGTACCGTAAACAAGCTCTTGAAATAATGCGTCGCTAACCATGCTAACTTCATTGATCATTGCACTTTTTGCAAGCCGTAAATGAACACATCGATCAGGGTATCGGCAAAGTCTCCATCCTCTTCCGTCTTGCTTCGTGCCGGGTGATGGCGAGGAACTCGATCCGGGTCGCGATCCTGTTGCGTCCATGTTTATGCTCCAGTCTCCTTCGTTCCCTCCCCACATTGTGTGACCGGTCCCGTTCGATCTTGGGGTCGGAGTACGGCTCACCGCAGATGAATCTAAGTCCTTCGTCATCTTTTGACGTCCACACCCCCATCATGTTGGTAGGCAACCCCTGGTTTGGGTGTGTCTTCAGCATCTCCATAACTTCGCTGGCTATTCCGGTTTCCATGCATGTTGCTGTCAGTGCTCGACAAACGATCTTGCGTGAGTATCCAAATGATTCGTAATACTCCACCTTCCTCGCGACCTCGTCAGCGTCTTGGTCTGTCTCGAGAGCTGGTCGAACTTCATTGTTTCGTTCGTGTGCTTTAGCCACGCTCGCCGACCATTCATGAATCCTGTTCACTCCTCGATTTATGGTACCTATTGTGAGGTCATGTTCCCCAGCCCCCTTCCTATCAGGCTTGCTCTCATGTCGTTTGCGAGCGGAATCCCTGAGAGGCAGATTAAGAGGTATCGGTGAATCATCCGTTGCCTCTTGTTGAAGTTGCTGTGATGGTGTGATTTCATCGTCACCCGTGTCCAGCGAGTCGTACACCTCGTCTCTCGCGGCAAGGCCGCGAATCACAGAGTTGGATTTGGAACGAGTCCCCAAGTTAGTTCCATCTACTTTGGAGGCCAGCGAAACATTATCCGGGGTGGAGGGAATCTCGTCATCCCTACTTCTCCGTTGTCGTTTGTGCGCTGAGCTGCCAAGAACTGAGGCGTCATGGATCATATCAGTAGTTCTATTCCTCTTGGCACCCAAAGAACCTCGCCCGGATGCAGCACTCAAGTCTGCTGTAGAACCAGTGTTATGGTGCGAAATCTCCTGCGAGTGCCATTGCCCCTCGTCGTCTTCTGGTGATATCTCAGGGTCACTTGCTCCAGAAATAATCGCGCCATTTCCATCAGCAGGGTCTGGTATACCCTCTTCGGCGTTGCTCTGGCTGTCGGGTTCTTGGAGGGTATTGACGAAGTCTCGCAAAGTGTTTTCGTAACATTTACGCAGAAGCTTCGCGGCATTCGGATACTGACCACGTGTGAACCCAAGCTGTTCCGCGACTTGTTGCCAGTCCTCTTCACCATCTGGATCTCGGTAGGCCTCGACAGCTACGTGTAGCAGGTAAAGATCCACTGACTGTCTACATATCTTGGGCTGCAAGTCGATGGCGAGTTCCATGACCTCAGAGTATGCGGCTATGTTGGCAAGAAATTCGTTTCTGTCGTCATCGAGCTCTGGGGAAGGAGGCTCGGTCTGCACATCTTTAACTTCAATGACATCCTCCACCCTCTCGGGGCTCGTGGTTGTTCGTCGCACACCACGACGTTTGTCGTTTGGGGGGGCGTTTTCCTGTGGGGAGGTACTTTGGTTTCGAAATGGTGGTTTTGAATATGCGTGATAGAAGTCGTATTTCTGTCCCTTGCCCTCTGCAGCCTCGATACGAGGCCTCAGGACTTTCAGCCAGTGATTTCGCCATGATTGCCAGGTATGTTCTGGGTTCTTCATACGGTCAGCTCGAATCAACCTGTACCATCTCCTATTGCACGCATACCTCTACAGCAAACTCTTGAAACCATTTTGGGCCGGCCTGTATGCCTTGCCTCGCTGCACGTTTGACACTCTTAGCTATCAAAATATCATGTTCCGGCGTAAATCGGGCTCTCTGCGATGACTGCGGTGCCTCATTCTTGGACAACTTAGGCAGACTGTTGCGAGGAGACTGATCACGTAGACGGGATACTAGAGGGCTCGCCATCTGCGCATCGGCCTGTGACTCTGGAAGTTCACAAGGCTCAGCAGGAGAACTAACTGCACGCTCCAGCTGATTTCGGTAATGAGACTTGATCTCCTGGCGCGCTGCATCGGCGACAGTACGAGTCAGCAGGCCGGCGCCTTTGGTGCGCGCTAGGCGTGACAAGATGCCGTCCTCTTTCCAGAGGTCGTCCAGTCGATCGTCGGCCTCCAAGACGTATTTGGTAACCCGCAGCATGGAATCGACCGTGCGCTGCTGAACAGGCTCCTCGAGCGGGTAATCGGAGTGCCACCACTGGCCTTGAGGCCAGGATGACGCGAGTTCTTTGAGCTGCGTAGTGCTCTCCAGATTCTGCAATTTTGGTTGTTGAATCGGACTTCCACTTGGTTGATGCTGCGCTTGTGCATCACGCTGTTCCGGCAGCTGAGCCGGGGTGCTGCTAATGATCCTCTTTTGCAGTTCCTCCTGGGACAAAAAAGAGAGCTTCTTGACCCAGCGATCTCTCCACGATTGATAAGTGTGGCGATTGTTCTGAACAGATTATTTTATTAGTAATAGCGAAGCAGAAGCTGGGAATGAATACATACAACCCGCTCGAGATCTTGGTATACCGCATTTCCCTTGTCGTTCTTACTATTCGCAAGAACCCACTTGATGAGGTCAGAATCATCAGATGGAGTGAATGGAGTACGAGTGCTTTTCCCCGGTGCAGCGGACGCCGTAGGGCGGGACTTCTGAGATTGATGACCAATTAGGTATGTGCCATCATCTTTGTTCTGCAGAACGCCCTTTTTGATAGAATCATCGACCCATTTCCAGGAGTAGGCATCTGGTGGCGCGTCTGCTCGCATATGGTCTGCGATGAGCATATCGGCATTCTTCTCCAAAGGTACGATCGAGCCGCCATTATTCTGCACCCGAGTCAGGAAAATGAGTATCAGGGTACGATTTTTAACTGACCGAGATAGAATCCAGCAAGGACTTTCGACAGGCAACCCGCTGTGCGACCCAAAACTTTATGCCCTTGAATAATTGGCCACCGGGCAGTCCTTCATAAGTGATGGCTGCCGACATTCTTTGTGATTCGACCCGCGGATTGTCTCGACGCGAACTGGAGCTTGAAGAACGAGAATCTGTATGGACCTTAGGGCGCAAGACTGGGGGCAGTTGCAGGCGTTCTGAAGTAGATTTACGTTGTAGATCTTGAAGGTGCCGACCCCAGGTCTTTTACTCAGCGGGGGTCCCGCAAGTTGTGAAGTCCGTGGTTCCCTGCCCTTTCGTGACTGGTGCTCACTGAGCAGTTGGCGGCGTAGCGGCCTGACGTCCGCACGTTGTGACCTAGGAGAAGGTGCCAGTGACTGACGCGTGATGAGGCGCGATTGAACCCGTGCCATCGCGTCCTCACGTGCAGCCCATACACCCCGCAACTCTCTGTTAGTAAGCAAAATTCGAGCACCCAGCTTGTCAGCGTCGGTTATCCGGTGACGTTGGTCTCTCAACGAGCCATCCGCATTGCTTTGGTCATATTTGAGACCAAAGGGTGCACGACTGAAGGGCAAAACAGGAGGTAAATCACTGCTATTCGCTTGGTGCAACTCGGGTTGTGTTACGAAGCGAGCTACAGCCGTCGTGCCCGATGCAGCTGATGGCAACTGCGACTACAGTCTCACCTCTTTGCTGCCTGCTGCTGACGTCTTGAATTTTTGGTAGGCCGCTGAGACGAGCCTCACAGCGTCCTGCGAGGATTCACGTGTTGCTCTTTTTGTACCCGTCGGGCTTGAGGTGCATGTTACTGAGTTGCATTTGCAAAGATGGGCATAATTAGAACAGTAGCGACAATCGTGCTGAGCATTTCGTTCTTCGTGTTCGTGCTCTTCTTCGGACGACTTCCAGCCTTAAGGTAAGCCAGCTGCTCCGCAATGCACCCCATTCAAAAAGCTGATGAAGAAAACACTAGAAATACTCCAGTCGCGGCGCTGTATAAGTTACTCTTTGTTCGTGTTCCAGATGGACTCGTTGCTCTCGATCGGATTTTGACGTCGGGGCGTCTATCCCGATCTTTCTCACGATTTGGAAATTACATCATGTACGACAGACATCCGACGATAGTGGTGCGTTACTCCTGTCTCAGGCCTCCCTGTTCATTCTGATGGGTGTAGATATTCTTCTTTGGCTTGCTCTTAGGTGCCGAGTACTTGTACCTACCGAGCGCCTGGTCTCAAATGTCGACCTCCCATCGAGTCTTCGGCTCCATCAGCGTCTTTTTGCCATACTTGTTTCTTTACCTGGCGGTCAACGCCGATCCCGGCTACATCACGCCGGAGAATCACGCCTATTACATGTCGCTCTATCCATACGACTACTCCATCTTTCACCCCGGCCACAAGTGCAGCACCTGCGGCTTCATCAAGCCCCCGAGATCCAAGCACTGCAGTATCTGCAAACGCTGCATCGCAAAGTGCGACCATCATTGCATCTTCATTAACGGATGTGTCGGCTACGAAAACCACAAATGGTTCGTCCTGCTCCTCCTTTCGACTGCCATTTTAACGACATACGGTGGTGCTCTGGGCTACTCGATCCTCACAGCCAAGATCCGGGCTAGGTTTCCTGGATGGTCCGTCTGGCCGCCAAGCTCGCTCAGCTGGGAGGACTACTTCCTCATCTGGAGCTGGGGGCTTCAGGACGACGTCAGCATGGGGGCTGTCACGCTGCTGTCGTCCATGACGACCCCCTTGGTTTGGGGTCTGCTCATCTATACGCTGTGGCTCATCTACTGCGGCACGACCACCAACGAATCCCTCAAGTGGTCCGAGTGGAAGGAAGACATGGACGATGGACTTGCATTCAAACGCAGCATGTCGACCAACAGAATGAAGGACCCCCTGCGCGGGTCGGCGACTTCGCGATGGCCGCTCGACACCCAACAGGTCCTGGTGACGACCGAGAACGGCATGCCGCCGGCCGCCGGTGGACCTGGACAGGGCGGGTGGGAACGCATCTGGAAGATGCGCGATGTCGAGAATCTCTACGACATGGGGCTTTGGGATAACATGATGGACGTCTTTGTGAAGGATTATGGGTTCGGGAAGCGGCGGGACCAACCTCCTATTGAGGATGAAGGCCGGCTGCGTCAGCCATTGAAAGCCTCTCGGTTTTGAGGCACTCTGGGCCGCTGTTGGCAGTGCAAGCTGGCAGTTCGACCGCCAGAGAGACTGCTCTAGGGGTACTGGATCGCATCATAATATGCATTACCGATGACACCGGCACAAAAAGTAGACCAGTGTGGAGCGACAACGATGGGCGTCAACATATAGATGCAAGGTACATTCATTAAACCCTAAGCAGTCGCGGCGAATGGAGTCGTGCTTCTCGAAGAATGAGCATTTAACGGGGTTTCATTGTCCATTTCTCGTAACTATCGTTCCCCCACGCAGGAGGCATCAGGTAGCAGCAGGCACTGCGACCGATTACAGCCTTTGATTTCATCCTCTCACCACGTGTCTGCCATATCCAGGCGAAGCAGCCATACCTCATATTTGCATGAATAGTCTTCGGTGCCGTCGGTCCTCCTGTTGGGATGTGCAAAATTACAGAATGGTTCCAAAGCTGGTTCGTGTCAGCAGTGCAGCTTGGCCCGCGTGCAAAAGGTAGTCACTTACCCGAAGGTGCGCTTGATGCTGTTCACATAGTACTCCTCCCAGTTGCGCTTGGTGACGTCCTCCTGGCCAACAGGAACGCCGGTCCAGGACACGCGCATCAAGGTAACGTGGTCAATGTCGTTCTGGTCGAACTCAATGTTCAGCTTGGAGAAGTGGCCAGCGGGCCACTGCTTGAGACGCCAGCTCTGCACGATCCTCTTGGGGGACTCCAGCTCCAGGTACTCGCCCGAGACATTGCCATCAAAGAGCTCGAACTTGCCGCCCTTCTTGGCACCCTCAAACACCTTAGGCGGCGCACGGGTAAAGGCAGCAATACGACCGGGATCAGTGAAGGTCTCGTACAGCTGGTCGGCAGAGGTACGGAACTCAGTTGTCTCATTCAGGGTAACAGTGTTCACGACGCCTCCATTGTTGGCCTGAGCGGAGGACTGGGCTGCAGACTTAGAAGTGCTTGCAGGCGCATGCACCTTTGGGGTGGAGAAGCCGCTAGATGGGTTGGACCCAGGCGCGTGCTGGATATCCTTGCCATGCTCAGCAATGAGGGCTGAAGAGAGCTTAGAGAACTCAGATCGAAGCTGAGGGACAAGCTTGGAGCGAACCAAGTCCTTTACAGGCTGCTTGTCCTTGGACTCGGCGAAAATGTCGATGTCGAACACGTACTCGTCTTCCTCGGTGTCATGGGCGACCTCGGGGACCGTAATGGTACCCGAAACGTCAGCCTCATCGGGAGTAGAGCCAGAGTACTCAAGCACGAGCTTCACGTCGAAAATGGTAATAACTTTGCCCTTCCTTTGGCTGACGTCCACATCGCCGTCCATGCTCACGAGCTTGCTGATCTTCGCTGTGACACCGCCATCCTCAGCCTGGAGCTTCAAGAGCGTGGTCTCGAGGTACTCCTTGGCCCACGGTGAAACATCCTTGTTGACCCAATGCCAGTTATTAGGGTTGTGGAGGACCATCTTGGAAGCGGTGACTCAGTTCTGACGAGAGCTGTGAGGCTGTGGCTTTTGACTGTTGAATCCAAGTCAGCAAAGAGCTCGAGAACAATGTGATGCTTGCGATTCAGGTAGGTAGGTAGAGTTCCAATGGTCAGAGAGAGGTCGAAGACCGAAGCATGTGTCATCAAAGATGGGAGTACAAGTCTTTCTATGACTGGTGCCAGCTGGCGTATCATCATGTGGAGGGGAAGAAGGGGGTTGAGGTGTTGTTGGCAATGGAGGTCGTCTTACCTGTGGACGTGTTTGCGGTGTCGTTATCTCATTGCTAAGGACACCTGCAGGAGCGAAGTGGGAGTAAGGTAGTTAAGTGAAAACAGCTTCAGAATGGATTCGCGAGAGAAAGCTCTAGAATTTTGACGACTGCGGGGTGGAGACTGCTGCGGTAGAATCTCGGCTCGCCTGAAGGCCATGGGACCCTCAACGCAGCCCTGCACCATTCTGAGCCTCAGGCCGCTCGCAACTGGACTGGGCTGATTGATTGCCGACTGCCTGACGGAAAGAAAGTCCATTCGTAGATCGAACAGACCGAACAGAGCCAAGCTCATCTGGAGCATAACCACGATCAAAGGGTCAAAGGGCCACTACCAACCCCACCACACCGGTATCTAATCTGCAGCACACCGAGAAGGAGGCGAGGCCGAGAGGTCTATCGCCTATCTGCTACTGGGCTTTGAGGCTGCCAACTCGCGCGGATCAGGTCACCTATCTGGCCAGTCGGTAGGCCGCTTGCCATTGTCCGAGAATGACTTGGGTTCTTTTGCTTGTTGGGTCGGGGGGTCGGGCTTCTGTAAAGAGTGACACGGCATGCATATGTGGACTTTGTCGTCAAGCGACTCAGTACGCCTGCGCAAACCAGGTCATACCGCCGCGTTCCCGTGTCTCGACCAACGGATGCGAGGTGCCTTTGGCGAAGCAGCTTGGGCGAAACGCTAATGCAAGGTTCTCGACCAGCTTGCCTAGGAGCCGAATCACGCAGCGTGGTATCACATCCGAAATCAAAGGTTGGGCGACCAAGAGAGGTAGAAAATTAAGCGCCGACGCTTCTTCTTTCTCCGCACCTCGCAGCAGCCAATTGGACACCCATCATGCCCCCTGGCGTCTCCAAGAATAGATTGGACTCAACATGCCATCGCTTTCCCACGAGCTC
>NW_003315028.1:1156174-1160908 GCF_000150825.1 Verticillium alfalfae VaMs.102
CGAGCTCTGTCCCCGTCCCAGGAATCGCTGGCCGCCGCGGTCGCGACCAAATGATCGGAGCCAAAAGATCACAGAGCGCACTCTGTACGTCTCTGTTACTGAGATAGCCTGCCTCTGAAAGGATCTCAAGCCAGAATATGGGCTCTCGACGTGTCAAATACGACCTATGCTCCCTTCAAGCGGACCGTTGGCAAGCCTTGAGCGACTGACGCCTAGACGTGATCTCCTCGCACTCGAAGCACCTTGCAACAAAATAGCACCCACGGGCATCCCGGTCCTCTGTTGTGCAGTAGTCACATGCGGCACTGGTTGAGCTGTGGCCCGCCCAGGTTATCTGTCTTGACTGGTTGGAGAATGCCCTCCTAACAGGCTACCCCATGGATAGTCAACGCCAAGGTCAGCAAGCGTTCTGGCCGACAAAGCAAAGGTACATGCGCACACATCCCAGCCATGATCGGTGAGGGGGCCGAACCAGTGGCTACCATATCACTCACCTGCAGTTCTTGAGCTTATGTTTGCCCATGTTCGTCGCTCCGACCGATTCTTTCACCTTTCTATTCTGTGTCTTCGATCGCGAAACGACAAGAAACGACACAGTCTGGGTCTTGGTTGGTGTCACCACTGCCATAACTGGGGATCGATGTTACGGAAACCAACAGACATCCATTCACCCCACCCCTGACATCTATCTGCAGGGTCAAAGCCGCTGCAGGAGGTGTGCGGTACCATCCGTCGGCCAGCCCATTTCGCCAGCCTTCTGTCTCCTGTGCCGTCCATCCTCTTTGTCTCTTCGTTGCCGAAAACTTGCTCCTCTATTCCCTCCACTGCACCCTGTCGGCGAATCTGGTGTCACGACACTGCTGTTCGTCTTGTTTGCTATAGTTCGGCCATGCGCTTGACCTCACACTTCACCCGTTGCTGAACGGATCGGTGAAGAGCTTCTTAGCTGCGGCAAAGCAGCGCGCCTGGCCCAGCTCCCCCGCCTCTTCGTGCCAATCCTCGGAGCAACCCGCCTACGCGCCGCAGTGCTATTTTCCAACGACGAGCCAAAGAAGCGTGTCCGACCAAGACGCGGCAGAGCCACGATGAGCAATCCTCGTGATCCTTCGCGCCTGCGGCAAGGGCTCAATCCTCTCTTGACCACCTCCCTCGGTGGCTATCATCAGAGCGCTGCACCATTGTCTGCTGTTTCACTGAGCTCGACAAGCCACCTTCAATCGGCACAGCCCACACCCACCACCGGAAGTGCCATACAGCCCTACAACCCTCAGGAATGGATTGCTTCGCCAGCAGCTGGGCCCGAACGAACGCACCAGTTTCCCGAAACTCAAAGTGGTACACATCCTTTCACCTCGTTGCTGTGGGCACGAGTCCCTTGTCGCAGGTCAACCGCAGAACTGACAATTCAATTAGTATCCCCTCCGCCCCCGCCTCCGTATAGCCCGCCTTGGAACCAGCGCCCAGTGAGCAGCGTGTTCGAGTCTTCTCCAGCAGCCAACACCTCGGCCGCCAGGGTGCCTCCAAGCAATGTTCATCGCCCGTCGCCAGAACCTGTTGCAAACACGTCGTTCCCTCCTCCGCCTGGGGCCAACGGCCGAGGCGGTTCGCGAGAGAGACGATTCGGTCTCTCATCGTTGCGAAGACACAAGGAAGCACATGAACAGCCTAGCCCTCCCGATCCCATGCCGCCCATCTCATTTTCACGGCCTACACCTCCTCCCATTAATATCCCAATGGGACAGCCGGTGCCACAGCGAACGGCTTCTGGTTCCTCACAGGGACCTCCCGGTGCACGTAGGGCGGTGTCCACGAGCGCCATCGAGACTCCGACATCAGCCAGGTCTCGATCAACATCGCAGACAAGATGGGAGCCCGGCATGCCACTTCCGCCTCCGCCACCCGGCCCACCGCCAGCTTCATCCAGATCACAGAGCGTACAAAGTACCAGCAGGACGAGTGAACCGATGGTCTCGCCACCGACAAGGCGCCCTCCGCCTAGCAACGGCTCCGCGCTCGGCCCTGTTCCCCCGACACCTGCTGACTGGATCGATCAAGACGCCCAGCAAGCGACCCCCACACCTTCGCGGGGCAGGGCTGCTGGCCTGACGATTGATACCACCCAGCCTGCCTCTTCGAGTCAGGTCACCGAATTGACAAGCTCCGCCAGTCTTAGTCGTGCTGGTGCTGTGCGTCTCGACAAGACCATCGTTCAGAGGCGAGCCGAGAGCCGGACGAGACAACACGAGTCTATGGACGGCATCCTACAACCAATGCAATTGACCGATATTGTGGTCCCGAGTGCCACTACCTTGTCCCGACGACGGACCATTAACAAGTCTACCCCGAGGAGCGGAGGCAGAACCATGCAGGACACGCCCCAGACTGGGGGGAGCGACTCTCAACGAGACCTGTTGAGTCTTACACCCAAAGCTCTAGGGTCTGCACAAGGGACTGGTCGGGACATGGCAACACCCCCTTTTTCACCGCTGTCCCGGGAAAGCCCCCGCCACAGATCCTCGAGGTGTTGCGCCGAAAGCACTCCCAACGCCGCTGCTTCACAGTCGCTCGGCTTCAGCCTCTCAGATTCGAGGCGGCAGATCAGGCTCCTTGGGTCGGGCTGCGGTGACGCCCTCCGACAGCGCCCCATCTTCATCAACAACGGTGCCCAAAACTGTGGTCGTGTCTCAAACAGCCGATCAGTTCTGTCAGGGGACCATTGAAAGATTTGAGGCTTTTGCGGCCAGCGAAGCCGCTGCCACGTCCGATGGAGACCGAGTCCGGCTTTTTGCAGACTTTATCGTCAGCGAGTCAAGGATTCGTCGCGAGCGATATGCTTCGGCGATAGGGGCTATGGGGTCTGAGATATTTGATCTGACGAGGGATCTCTTCCGGCCCATGGCGGCCAGGCGAGAATCCGGGATCTATCCAGGCCAGAGCCAATTCACGCCACTGTCATCTCAGCCCTCTCGATCACACCGCGGGTCCATTGACTCTGCGTACCGAGACATCGCTGGGCAGTCGAGCTCAGCACCGACATCTGCCAATACACCAAGCTCGCCCTTGGCTGGTCCACCAAACAATGGCACATGGACGTCCAACTACATGCCTTCTCTTTCTCCTATTCTGAGCCTCAGCGTCAGTGGGAATGGGGACGGTAGCTCTCGAGGCCGGCCTCCCAGCAGATGGTGGGAATCAGACTCGGCAGGAACTGGTGGTCATTTGATGGAGAGGTCCAAACGCGAATCGAAGTACATGGGCATGCCAAAAGAAGCCCGCGAGGCTCTGCAATGGGGAGACAGTCCGGTTCAAGACGAACTGCACACGGGCATCAGTGAGCCTGATTTTTCGGCAGGCTATCCGCCCGAGAAGACGGGTTGGCATGACCAGGAGTCAGCCCTGACTCCCCAGCCCGTTGGCATTCGCAGTTCCACGCAGTCCCTCACCTCGTCGGCCTCGCCAACGACCCCAGGTCCAGCACAATTGGATATTTCTCGTCTTGTGACTCTGCCTCCTCCGTATCCTCGCCACCACCCGGCCGTGAATACAACCACCCGAACTCACGGCGACGCGCACGGCTGTGAGACAGATCAGCGATCTTTCCGAAATCGAACATGCTAGGGCGCGATACCAGCAAACGAGCCGCAAGAAGCGGGAAGAGGCCACCAAAGCTGCTTCGGAGCGACGATCGGCTCTGCGCAGTAACCTTCAACAAGAAATCAACTCGGGCAACATGTCCTTTGCAGAGGCTTCCGCGATTGAACAAGATTCGAACGAGAGCGAAAGAGAGGGAATCAAGGACCTGGAAAAGGCCGACTTTGAACATTTCCAGAGCCAAGTCGTGATCCCTCTGAACGAACTCCTCACTGGCCGCATCACCAAGGCGAACGCGCTCTTCGACGGGCTCGCCAGTCGGCTGTTTGACGACGTGGAAAGCGCAGCGGACATGCCGCAGGAGGAGGGAGACGACAAGCCGGAACTCCTGGAGAAGTTGACGCTGCTGAAATGGATTTTTGAGGCAAGCGAGGTTCTGCATCGGGCCAACTACGACTTGCTGTCGGACCGCAACGACCGGTACCGCGATGTTGTCGTCACGCCGTACCGGCTTGCGAATAACCAGGAAAAGGTACGGTCCGCCGAGGCCTTCTTCGCCGAGGATGCGGCGAAACGACAGCTGGCCTTTGCCAACGAGGTCCTCGAGAGGACGCGGACGTTTCAGAACGTCATGGAGCAGAACGTCGTGCGCGGCGTCGAGGTACAGCTGTCGGCGTTCTGGGACATTGCGCCCCCACTCAGCCGGCTGCTCGACAAGGTGCCGGGAGACCTCAGCGGAGGAGGGTTCCGGGTGCAGATTCCGGCGCAGGAGTACCAGGAGAACCCGACGTATCACCAGCACCCGTTGCAGTACCTCTTTAGCCTTGTGCTGCACGCCGAGAAGAGCACGTACCAGTTCATCGAGTCGCAGACCAACCTGCTCTGCCTGCTGCACGAGGTCAAGGAGGCGACGGCGCACGCACATGCCAAGGTGGTGCAGAACGAGGAGGGCGGCGAGCGGGCGGACGCGCTGCGCCAGGAGGAGGAGAAGAGGCTGACGGAAGACCTCAAGGAGAAGGTGCGCGTCGTCCAGGACCAGTGGCACAGCGCACTGGGCGAGGGCGTCAAGGGCGTAAAGCAGACTGTGGGCGAGTGGCTCTTGCAGACGGGCGGTTGGGACGAGACGCTTGAGGATGGCGGCGT
>NW_003315028.1:1161053-1163930 GCF_000150825.1 Verticillium alfalfae VaMs.102
CCCATATTACACGATACACCGAATTCTCTCTAGAAATCACAATTTTCTCAACATGATTTCTCATTGGGAAGTTTCTTGTCTAAATTGTTCTTGTTGGCAGACGTGGTTCAGGCTCGACCCCTGTGGCCGCCGTTCCACTGATCATGCTAGTGCTATTTCTTACCAGCTCCTGCCATCTCGTTTAGGTATTCCGGTCCTCAAGGCATCTGCCGTTGTGCTTTCTTCCCCGAATGTAATGTACAAGGCGTATGTCGTGGTATCACATGTTGTACATGGCGGGGGACACAAGCCTATGCCCCCCCCCCCCCCAAGGGGGCCGGCATCTGGGATTTTTGCATCTCTGTCACCGTCACATCCCTCTCCTCGCCCGCCCCTCCGTGGCAATGAAGGGGCCGGGCAACTTTTTCGTTCCCGCAAACGGTTCCTTCATTGCTTGCCAAACTCCTTGGGCAGATCCATGCCGACCTCCTCGCCGTCAGCCGGACGCGCTCCTCCTCGTCCATGCCCATGCCGGGGTTGTAGCGCTCGAGCAGCGTGGCGTAGACGCGCTGGGCGCGCAGGTAGTCGAGGAACTGCACGGCCTCGGTGGCGGCGTTGGGGTGAGCGGCGGCGGGTTCGGCGAAGCTGCTGCGGATGCGGACGTGGATGGGCGATCGGTTGCGGGCGAGGATGGGGCGGGGCGGGAGCTCGCGCAGGAGGCTGCGGTAGAGGGAGCGCAGGGTGGCGGTGTTGGAGGCCATGGCGGTGATCTTTGTGGCTCTCTCTTTGTCCAAGACTTCTGGGTTCGGCGTTGATTTGAGGATGATGGCTTGAGGGAGGTGGTGGTGTACAACGCGGCAGGCCTTGGATGGTAAGTTTTTGGTGATGTAAAAGCCCAGACGGTCGTCGCGCAAGTGGAATGAATTAGATGTTGTTGCAGTGCACCGTAATGGCCAACACGGTACGGCGCACTGCAAACACCCCTTCTAGCTGCAAGCAACGTCCCTTCACGACAAGAATACCCGATTTCAGAAGCTTCATCAGGACCAGAGCATATTTGGAAGGACTAGGATGCGTCAAGTGATATTCGAAATTACACTGAAAGAGATTCCTTGAGAGCAGAGTGTGCAACACAATTGTGAGTACTCTCCCAAGCTTCCCTCCATCGTCTCCGTATCCCTGGCTTCCTCCCATCCTACCCCCCTCTCAACAGCAATTCACATGCAGAGTTGCATCACGCCATGGTGGTCGTCTCTCACTTATTCCAGGGTCCGTTCACCCTGAATACCAAGCTGATAGAGCTGTCCTTTGGTCTTGTTGTGTGCTCCGACGATGGACGCCGCCGGCCAATGCAGAGGCTGGCTTCTGATGTAGCCAAACTCACCGAACAAGTGTGATTCATTTCAACACTGCCCATAGGTCATTCTCATCTTATTCAATCACAGTAAAGTCGTTCTGTCTCAGTGAACCCACAGCCTCTTTCGTTTGTACCTCAGGCCCAGCTCCACAGAAAAGCATACATCGGATAGAGCTGGCCATGCACCACCAGGACGAATCACCAGTGCAACGGGAGAGAGTGAGCCTCCAGTAGCCAAAAGTGCAACTCAGCTAAATTCATCTCAACGCGACCCTCAACTTCTGGTGGTTCGCCCGTGGAACAGCCAGTCGGTATACAGCTCACAGCCATGTCCATGTCTCAACGTAGGTCCTGTTCTCCTTACGATGGACTCGAAGAGCCTGGTCTCCTGCGCACGCCCTTGTTTCTACCCCCTTTTGATTGGAAGGTCACCCTGCATGGTGCTATCCGGACAGCGGAATTATCACTCGATATCGCCGGCCGAACAGTAGACAAATTACGAACAGTCAGCTTGGTGAACGTCTTCGAAGTCGTTCTTGACCTCCCAACGAGCCTTTGTTGCAGTCTGAGGGCCCAGAGAAACTCGGCGAATGCTGCACGGTCGGCTTAAGCTAGGTAGTCTACTCCATGAGCATGACTTCGTCTCGAGAACCGAATGATGGTCGAGGGATCTGTTCTCAGTCTTGTGCATGATGCAAGGAACGTCTCTAGGCGGCGAAGCAACAATCCGAGGGGGAGGGGCATGAACTGAAATGTTCGCTCGCTAATGTGTTATCAGCGCTCAAGACGCAAGCTGGTAGTCTCCGGGCCGCCTGGAGCCCATCAACCCGAAACCAAGAAGTTGCGGTCGTCGGTTTCCGACCCGTTACAAAGGCCCTGGAACCATGGGTCAGCACACCCTCATCGTGCCTGAACAAAAAGAGAAGGCGCGGGGGGGGGAGGAAACTTACGAATAGGTATACAGATGAACCTTGTTCGTCTTCATCTCATCCCCGACCATGGCAAAAAGGACCTGGGCCTCCTCGCTCGTCCATCCGCCCAGCCTCGTGAACAGCGCGAGCGAGTACGCCTCGAGCGCGTACTCGACAAATTGCACACGGAAAGCACGGCCGACTTCCCGGAGATGGGCGTCCTTGGGCCAGGTGCCGAGCGGCACGCGCCTCTGGACGATGCGAACGTCCTCGAAGCCGGCGTCCTCAAGCAGCTTGGGCAGTGCGGGGGCGATGTCGAAGCCCAGGGGCTGTGCGAGACGGCGAAATTCGGAGAGCCACTGCTACGTCTTGGACGACTCGGTGAGGGTGCCGTCGTCGCAGAAGAAGTCGGCGCGGCCCTCGGCGATCTCGACTTGGCCCCCCGGGATGAGGTCATCGTGGCATTGGCGGAGAAGGGTGGGCCAGTCCTTGATGGCGCCCCCGAGGGTGCGGGCGTGGACAAAGTCAAAGTGGT
The DNA here is from genome assembly GCF_000150825.1 of Verticillium alfalfae VaMs.102. Taxonomy (NCBI): domain Eukaryota; kingdom Fungi; phylum Ascomycota; class Sordariomycetes; order Glomerellales; family Plectosphaerellaceae; genus Verticillium; species Verticillium alfalfae. Next base: position 1,163,836 of record NW_003315028.1, read on the forward strand.
CGCGGGGCCATGTCCACGGAAGGGTGGCATCATCGACCTCGAAGCGGACGTTGGGCGGCACCCAGGAGGACTGGATGGGGGAGAGGTCGGTGCTG
>NW_003315028.1:1165890-1168204 GCF_000150825.1 Verticillium alfalfae VaMs.102
TGGACGGCGTCGTCGGGAAGGGAGGGCCGGTTCCCTCGTGGATCGAGCTGCAGCGGCTGCCGTATCTTGTGAGACTTGTTGCTGCCTGGTCATAACATAGCCACACGGCTGACGACAACAGAGCGCCGCCATCAAAGAGGCCATCCGCCTATCGTACGGTGTGACGACGCGCCTTCCGAGACTTTGCCACGAGGAGCTCCGGTACAAGGACTGGATCATCCCGGCCGGGGTACGCTGCTGTGCCTTTCCCGATCGAGAACTTCCACTAAGCAGCGCAGACACCCATCTCCATGACGCCCCACGATGTCCTCACCGATCCAGACGTCTTCCCCGAACCTCATACGTACCGCCCCGAGCGGTGGCTAGAAGCCAGCACAACAGGGCGCAAGCTTAACAGGTATTTCGTGCCGTTTGGCAAGGGCGCGCGGCAGTGTCCGGGAATGAAGTGAGTGTCAGGCCTCTGCCATTTACACAACAAGATATTCACAGCATCTCTTACAGCCTCGCCCACGCGGAAATGTTCCTCACAGCGTCGACAATCATCTCGCGCTTCGACTGGGAACTGTACGAGACGAGCCTGGACGACGTCACATGCCAGCACGATTTCTTCGTGGCTGTGGCTAAGCTGGATAGCAAGGGCGTACGTGCGACGCTACGGCCCCGGAAGTAACGTTGTCAGATATCGAGGACCGTTGTCGGGAAAGGCTGCATTTTTAACCTTCGCGTTGCGAGATGGAAACTACTGACCATACTCCTGCACGAGGTCGGCATGTTCGTATCTTTGTAGCATCGACATCAAAACCCTCGGCAGCTTCAAGTATAGCGCTGCGCCGCATCAGAGAGCGCGAGGGGTGACGGAGGGCTCGAGAAGGGCTCGAGAAGGGCGGAAGCCGGTAAGGTCTATCCTTCTGTAGTGGGTGCACGATAGTGCTATGGACAGAAGGTGAGGGTTGGTCCTCATAGCATTCTGAGTAGGCCAGCAATAGCAGGAAAGCCCCTCTGATATTCCTTATCTTCGCCCATGAGCTCGCAACGCCTTTGACGGCTTTGCGACAGCCTTAGACAGGCGCGTATAGGCACCCTTATTCAACCGCCTGGCGTTCTCTGCCAATGGCGGCCCTAGAGCGTCCTTCTCACGGCTTCTACACGGGAGTTGAACGGGGTCGTCAAGAAGACAAGGACTGTTCCATGTTGAACCAAGCTTCGTCGTCGCCTGCAATTGCACCAAAGGAAAGCCTACAGCGAGATGCTACGTTCCGGCCACCATTCGCTGTTCTAGACGATGCGAAGGTCTGCAGTCTCGTCGATATCATTGACTCTGTCGAGGCAATCTGCAATCTGGCGGACAGGCAAAAGTCACGTTTGCCGTGATGCAGCAGCAGACACCCTCAGAGGCTCGTGCCAGGCGTTGCATGGGCAGGGCAAATCGACACGACGTCAATTGGTGTGGGCCTGGTGGGGGAAATCAAAACGCACAATACAGACCTTTATTGCGTTTCGAGTAATGACCGGGCCGTGTTGGCCGCGGGGTAGGAAGGTGATTTTCACCCGAGCATCACTGAGCAGAGATACGTCGAGGGAGGCGACTGACTGACGTGACGTGAGCCCGACGAAAGTGCAGCGAGCTGACTCACCCACAACTGACGACATCTGCCCGACACCGGCCGGCCGGTGGCAGACCAGCAGCCAGAGTTCGCTCAACCCAAGCTCAGCCAGCATTCGAGAAGAGGCACTTATGCGCAGGCAAGCCACCCACAAAAGCCCCTTCGTGACCTTCTCTTTTCTTCTCTTCGCCTTCCTCACTGTCATCCTGGCTGCCTTTGCTTTTCGAGCTCTGCCGCGGCTCTCCCTCATCGCCAACCACCTGCCCCTCGTGCCCCTCCGACCCCTCACCACCACCACCACCAAACCAGGAGGGAAGCCGCCCACCATGGCGTCCTACGCGAAAGAACTCGAGATCGCCCAGCTCGCCGTCCAGCGCGCTGCCATCCTCACGAAGCGCGTCTTCCACGAAAAAGCCAAGGGCACCGTCGACAAGAATGACAAGTCCCCCGTCACCATTGGCGACTTTGGCGCCCAGGCCCTCATCATCGCCGCCCTGCGCCACCATTTCCCCGAAGACGAGATTGTCGCCGAGGAGGAGGCTGCCCAGCTGCGCCAGGACGACAAGCTCAAGACCCAGATCTGGGACCTCGTGCGCGAGACGCGCCTCAGTGACGCCGCCGCCGAGCAGCGCCTCGGCGGCGGGATCCAGACGGCCGACGACATGCTTCGACCTTCATTCGACGCGGCAACAGCAAGGGGGGGCGCCAGG
>NW_003315028.1:1168559-1182091 GCF_000150825.1 Verticillium alfalfae VaMs.102
CCTTCTGCGAGAGCGTCGAGGCCGGCCACAGCGCCCACGGCGACCAGGCCCAGATCGCCCAACGGCTCGGCATCACCCGCCCCAGGGTCCGCATGGACAGCCAGAGCAAGTACGGCAGCATCGCCCGCGGCGCCGGCGACATTTACCTGCGCCTGCCCGTCAGCGCCTCCTACCAGGAGAAGATCTGGGATCACGCCGCCGGCGACCTCATTGTGCGCGAGGCTGGCGGCCACGTCACCGACATTGCCGGCCAGAGGCTCGACTTCTCCGTCGGCCGGACCCTCGCCAAGAACAAAGGCGTCGTGGCTGCCCCTGCCGCCGTGCACGCCGAGGTGCTCAAGGTTGTGCAGGAAGTGCTGAACCAGAAGACGGCGGCGTAGATGTCACGAGGAACAGTTCCATATAGAAGAACAATGAAATAGAAACAAAGAACAAAAACGATGTCGAGCATTGTAAGATGCGAACCAAAAAAAAAACAAGCGTGGTGTGACAATAGTATACACATCTGCATATGGTGGGACAAGAATACACAGAGATACACGGCCCAAGCCAGCTGCGGGCCAGACCACACTTGCACCACACAGCTCTCCCTCCCTCCCCTGTCCTTCTCCTTCTTCTCCTCCGTTCTCCGCTGCTGCCGCTGCTGCTGCATTCCTGTGTCTTGGCGACTCGTCTATTTGATCTTCTTCTGCTTGAGCTTGATCGTCTGGTCGTTGACGAATACGCCCTTGCCCTTGTAGGGCTCCGGCGGGCGGTACTTGCGCACGCGGCCCGCGAAGCTCATAATCTCCTCGCGGTCGATGCCCTCGATCAAGATGCGCGTCGGCGTCGGCGTCGTGACCGTGACACCCTTGGGGATCGGCTCCTCGATGGGGTGCGTGAACGCCGAGCTTGAGGCAGAGGAACAGCTGGCCGGGGAACGTCGCCTTGCCGCCGCGCTGCTCGACCGACGCACGGTAGCCCACGCCCACGAGACGGAGGACCGCCGTATGGCCCTCCGAGACGCCAATGATGTAGCGGTTGAGGTACGCCCAAGTTGTGCCTATGTTTCCATAACAGAAGAGCCGAGTCAGTCTTTCCGTCTTCTCGCCGGGCGAAGAAAAAAAGGGGGGGTGGCGGTTGTTTGAGAACGGGAAGAGGATACGCACCCCACATCTCCTTCTGCTCCTTCACCGTGTCGTCCTCGATTGTGAGGGTGGCCTTTCTCGCCTCCGTGTCGTGATCAATCTTGAGGAAGGGGGGGATCTCGAGATCAAGCTTTCCTGTTGCCAGACAAGCTTCGTCAGCTAAATGGTCCCATCGTGCCATACACCACCTCCTGGGAGCTCAAACCCACCCAAAGGTCCTGACACGGATACCGTCCGCTTGGGAATCTTCAAGTATGATGTCGCATCTCGCTTCACTCTGGGCTCGCCAATGACGATTTCGACGCCGGGAGGGATCGAGAGAGGCGTCCGGCCGAGCTTCGACGACCGATTCGTCGATGCAGAGAATTGTCGTCGCGACGTCGTCTGGAAGGCGGGAACGAGGAAAGTGGGTAATGAAACGGATGGCGAGGACCCTAAGGCCTGCCTCAAGGCTAACCCTCGGCCTGGAGCGAACATGATGGGCAATTGGGCTGGATAATCAACACGTCGACTGTTCGCGTTTGCGTTCGAGGCATCGAGAGACGAGTTCAGAAGCTTTTCGCCGGCTTAGTCATGGGTACATGCACAGACCACAGTTTGGCTCCTTGTTGAGACCCAGTCTTTCACGGCCCCCGGAACCTCCAGAAGACAGGGCCGAGAGACATATTACAACTCTGATGGCTGTTGCGCTGGCACGTTTCTGGTATCACTCATCGCATGGTTGATCATAGTAACGTGTGTGCAGATGTGACATTGCATGAATAAAATTGTGATGTAGTGTCGTACTTTTTATTAAGACGCCACTCACACTACTAAGAGGTATATGTAGAAGGCCCCCGTATCGGTTTCTTGGCCACAGGCCCGAATTGAAAGTCCACATTTTGGACCGATCGCTTGTCACCGCGCTTGATCATCAATCGCCATAGCAGAAGGACTGCATAGCAATGCATCGAGAGAAGCCATCTAAGGCTCCTCGTCGAGAGGAGCCTCCTCCTCGTACTCCTCCTCCTCCTCATCGACACCGGCATCCTGGTACTGCTGGTACTCCGAAACAAGATCGTTCATGTTGGACTCAGCCTCAGTGAACTCCATCTCGTCCATACCCTCACCAGTGTACCAGTGAAGGAAAGCCTTGCGCCGGAACATGGCAGTGAACTGCTCGCCGATACGCTTGAAGAGCTCCTGAATGGCGGTGGAGTTACCGACGAAGGTGGAGGACATCTTGAGGCCACGGGGAGGGATGGAGCAAAGGGCGGTCTGGACGTTGTTGGGGATCCACTCAACGAAGTACGAAGAGTTCTTGCTCTGGACGTTGCGCATCTGGTCCTCGACCTCCTTCATGGCGACCTTGCCACGGCTGGTGGAAAGAGATTTGTTAGAAAAGAGCAAATTAGGCCGAGCTGAGGGGGGTGGTAGAGCTTACAAAATGGCGGAGCAGGTCAGGTAGCGACCGTTACGGAAGTCAGAGGCGGCCATCATGTTCTTGGGGTCGAACATCTGCTGAGTGAGCTCAGGAACGCTGACGGCACGGAAAGAGTGCGAGCCGCGGCTGGTCAGAGGGGCGAAGCCGACCATGAAGAAGTGGAGACGGGGGAAGGGAACCATGTTGACGGCGAGCTTGCGGAGATCGGAGTTGAGCTGGCCGGGGAAACGAAGCGAGGTCGAGACGCCGGACATGACGGCGGAGACGAGGTGGTTCAGGTCGCCGTACGAGGGGTTGGACAGCTTGAGGGTGCGGATGCAAATGTCGTAGAGAGCCTCGTTGTCAATGCAGAAGGTCTCGTCGGAGTTCTCAACGAGCTGGTGAACGGAGAGGGTGGCGTTGTAGGGCTCGACAACGGTGTCGGAAACCTTGGGCGAGGGAACGACCGAGAAGGTAGCCATCATGCGGTCAGGGAACCCCTCACGGATCTTGGAGATCAACAGAGTACCCATACCGGCACCAGTACCACCCCCAAGGGAGTGGGTGATCTGGAAACCCTGGAGGCAATCGCAGCCCTCACCTCACGGCGGACGACATCGAGAACCTGATCGACAAGCTCGGCACCCTCAGTGTAGTGACCCTTGGCCCAGTTGTTGCCGGCGCCGGACTGGCCGAAGACGAAGTTGTCGGGGCGGAAGAGCTGGCCGAAGGGACCAGCACGGACGGCGTCCATGGTACCGGGCTCGAGATCGACGAGGACGGCACGGGGAACGTACTTGTTGCCAGAGGCCTGCCACAAAAAAAAAGCCATGAGCAAATGCTGCTGAGAGATATCCATCGGACCGTTTTATTGACATACCTCGTTGAAGTAGACGTTCATGCGCTCGAGCTGGAGCTCGGAAGTGCCGTTGTAGCTGTCATCACATCAGTACCCGGTCTACAGAAAAGAAACGACCCGTTAGGGTTTTGTGACTGGAGGGGAAAGCATACACGCCATTGCTGTCGAGGCCGTGCTCGCCAGAGATGTTCTGCCAGAAAGCAGCACCGATCTGGTTACCCTGTTCATCGAAACATTAGCCCCGCAAATCGAAAATAGGCAGTAGTACTGGAAATAACTTACGCACTGGCCGGTCTGGAGGTGAACCTAAGAGTGAGGAAAACCAAGGTCAGCTCATGGACTTCAGGAGGTGTGTAGTATGGTCAGGTTTGACGTCGTCTTCGCGTGTCGTCGTCTTCGCGTGTCGTCGTCTCTCGCGGGCGTGGTCGGGACAACGTGGTTCGGGACTCAGCGGGGTAGAGTTCAGGGGCGGCCGAATGGGTGGGAAAGATACGCGTCGAGTGTTGGGCTGGAATGGGAATGACTTACAATCTCACGCATCTTGATTTTGGGAAGGCTGAGGAAGCTGAACGACGATAGGCAAGGCTGGGAAGAGCTTGGAAGCAGAGAAGAGCTTCAGGAAGACGCGGGTGGGTGGGACGTTGAGGGAGGTTAGGGGGAGGGAAGTGGTGTTGATTTTCGGGGTCGGAAGGTGAAAGTGATTTTGTTCACCGCCATGGACTGGGCACGTAGAGGAAGGGGCAAACAGGGGGGTGCGCTGCAGTGCTGCGTTGGTCTCGCTTGTTTACCTGGGAGGGACTGTGCGCGCGACTGCCCAAAGTGGCATGGTCAGGCCCAACAGCAGCTAATGCCAGTTCCGGGAGAGGCGTGATTGGCGCCCACCCCATGATGGCCCCCGCATTGAGAGCTTCAAGCGCCGAGGAGGGGTCTCCATCAACTTCATTTGCTGCCCGAGAACATTGGCCTGAGGATTATGGCGATCAAGACGTCCAATATCTGACAGCATCGCAGCCGAAAGCAACAGTGGCAACCGATTGGGATGTGAGTAGCATGTTAAGCCGGCGGTGAGGAAAATAAACACCAAGATTGCAAACACTTCTGTGGTCTTATCGGACTCGAGTGAGAAGAGCGAACGTACAGTGTATCAACGAGGGTCGAGCATCTCATTCATGTCTTAGTCAGGCCTCATTTCCATTCGCCTGATGATCTACCTGCAACTATCCTTAATGGGCCTTGACGACACCAGCAGCGTCCGCCTGCGCAGCGATACGCTTCTTGTACGCCTGAACGTCTCCCGGGAACTTCTCCACGGTGCCGGCGTCGCAGACCCATAGCGACGTGCACACATTCTGCAGCATCGTCACGTCGTGAGACACCATGAGGACACCGCCCTGGAACTGGTTCAGCGCCTCGGAAAGAGCATCCATAGCCTCGATATCCAAGTGGTTAGAAGGCTCGTCAAGAACCAGGATCTGAGGGTTGGTCAAAGCGAGGCATGCGAAAGCGACACGCGACTTTTGACCACCAGACAGGAGACCCATCTTCTGAAGACCCGTAGTACCCTTGATACCAAACGCGCCGAGCTGCCGCCGGTATTCCTCGTCCGTCTTGCCAGGGTAGTTAGCGGCCATGAAGCTCACAGCGCTTGTGGTAAGATCCAGTGCGTCGACGTGATGCTGAGCGAAAAAGCCGACCCGAAGACGAGGGTGCTGCGTGATGATACCTGTTGTTGGTGACAAGCGGCCGATGAGCAGCTTGAGAACTGTCGTCTTACCAGCGCCGTTGGGACCAACAATGCCGATACGCGAGTCTAGCTGAACGTCGAGGTCTACGTTGCGAAGCAAGATCTTGTCGGGTGAGTAGCCAAATGTCACACCAGACATTTGGATAATGGGCGGCGACAACTTCTCGACATCTGGGAAGATGAATTTGACGCTGTACTCTGCTTCGGGCGGTTCCAGTACGGGCATCTTCTCGAGCTTTTTGATACGGGACTGCGCTTCAGACGACTTGGCGGCATTGTAACGGAATTTGTCGATGAAGGCCTGCAAGTGAGCGCGCTGGGCCATTTGGTTCTCGTATTCCCGCTTCGCTGTCTTCTTTCGCTCCTCTCTTGTGGCATAGAATGTGTCGAAGTTGGCACCGCGGTAGTAGTCCAGGCGTTGTGAGTGTTGGTGGATGACGTCGGTCGCAATTTCGTTGAGGAAGGCCCTGTCGTGACTGACAACAAGCACAGTACTCGGGTATCCTTGGAGGTAGTTGGCAAGGAAGGTGATGGACGGAACATCCAACATGTTGGACGGTTCGTCGAGAAGGAGGAGATCAGGCTCGCAGAACAGCGCACGCGCCAGAGCCAGACGCATCCTCCAACCACCCGAGAACGTCTTGGTCGCATACTGCTGGCGTTCAGCGGAGAAACCAAGACCAGCCAGAATGCTCGCAGCACGCGGCTCGGCCTTGTCTGATTCCATCTCCGCGAGCTTGGCCTGGATGTCACCGAGCCTCTGGTCCTGAACTTCGCGATCCCTATCAAGCTTGGCGGCATCAGCAGACGTGTCTGCCATGGAGCCTCGCTGAGATTCAATCTCTGCAAGCCTTTCAGTGATTTCCTGTATCGAGTTAGTTCTACTCAGCTGTAGTCTCTGGGCATGTTGGCTTACCGACTGCTCCTTGAGCAAGACTTTACGCCACACGTCAGCGTCGAGCACGGCCTGCAGCGCAGGTGTGTCATCTCCCGTGATCTAAGCACACGTTAGCAGAGTCAAAAAGTCTCTAATGACTTTCAGCTTACCTCCTGCTCAACGTGAAGAATCGAGATATGAGGGGGAATGGGAAGCTCTCGCCGCGCCAAAGCGCGTAGCAATGTCGATTTACCAACACCGTTGTTACCAACCAAACCATAACGGTGTCCATACGCCAGGGTGAAGTTGGTATCGGTAAGAATACGGAGGCCACCAATAGAGACGTCGATGTTGTCCAGCTTGATGTCCTTGGTCTTGCCTGCGCCTGCCGAAGCTCCGAGCTGCAAGGGGTTGACAGCCATGTAGAACTCTTCGTAAGACTGGGTGGACTCCGGCTGCTCAAGAAGCTTCGAAGCTTCGTACTCGACAGTCTTGAATGTCTTCTTCTGCTGCTTGGCAGCGATTTTGCGCTCTGCTTTTCCAACTTCTTCCTGTCGACCTTAGACTCAACCTTACGTACGTTGGCGGATTCCAGATCAACAGCTCCTGTCGACACAGCCAGTGTCGACGACATGTTCCTAGCGGACCCGACATGAACAGTCTGGTCGAGGCGCTTCACAGCAGAGGGCCCTTTTCGTTCAGAGCCATTGGCAGAGCTGTAGGTGTTTACCCACTTCTCCACCAACTGCTCAATCTTCTGCTGGAGCTTAGCATCTGGGTTCCCGGAGGCGGAGATGAGCAGCTGGGTGATCGCCAACGCAGCCTCGGAGAGTGGAGAGTCGGTGGCGTCCTCGTCGGCGTAAGCGGTTGAGGCATGAGACAGATAACCCACAGAGTACTCGGAAAGTACAGGGTCGATATTGGGGAGGACGTTTCTGATTTCGGCCTCCATTCTTATGACGATGGTTTGGTCTCCCAAAGCTTATTGGATTGAACAACTTCTTGCGTTCTGCAGACGGGTTGCGAAAGGAAGACTGTGAAAGTCTTGCCTGTCAAATCCCAATATCTTGTTTGATGGAGGCTCAAACGCAATACTCAGCAACCATTTTCCTTTCCACAATGAATCGAAAGGGTGAGGTTGACTGTGAGATAAGCGATAGCGGCTGAATATCGGGTGAGATGGGGCACGAGCGCGGGGTTGAGAGATCATCACGTGTCATTAACAACGGAATCATTTCAGTGATAGATGCCCTGGAACATACCTACAATTGAAGAGAGAATACATGGGCACAAACATTCTCAATCAGAGTAGACATCACTCACGCCTACCTCACCATGATTCCAAGAAAAATTGTGCGAACACATGCGAGAGCGGCATGCTCTGAGGGTTCAATCGTAGCAGCCTGCATGGACCCTGAGGCTGGTACTCAAGGGCAAGTCATCCTAGCATCATCATGCAAAAGTTCGGGCGAACAATCTTGTTTCATGATTTTGACTGTATTGTGCGACAACGAGATGTGCCTGGCGCTACAGCTCAGCACTCCTGAAGCTTGTCATCCGGTGACCGGCGGGTGCTCCAGTTCAAGCAAGTAAGTCAGATCCGTAGGAAGCACGCATCCCTCGACAACCAACCAATGCAGGCGGAAGACTGCAAGATGATGGTCCCGAAGATTACAAAGGATTGGCTCAGGGTCCCAGACAAGTTATACGGCCGCCGGCCGGGCGTCAGCAGCAAAGGGGTGTTCCGATGCAGATAAAGCTCGTCAACAACAGCCCGTTCCAATGAGGGGATGGCGATCAGCTTTACCTGAAGCGGTACCCCACTCGAGCTGAGGATTGTCAGCCAATCCTACTGTCAACCAGTGTCAATAAAAGTTATTGCGAAATGGCGGGACGCCAACAGTGAGCTGAGCCGCAAGGCGGGCAACCCAGGCCGCCACGGCGGGCGGATGGGCCCCTCTATCTCCATCTGACGTGATTGAATACTCCATTGCCCTGTGCCGTCCACCCCCTATGCTCCGGACACAATTACGTGACAAAGACCAGGTGCTTATTAGCCCGTACATCGTCCACTGTTTGGATCGGCCAAGATTAGCGAACGCGTCAGGTTCGCGTGCCGATAGCCTGCTTTCGACACATGACCGCGTCCCGGCACGCTAGAAACACGCGATTTACAGGGGTCTGATGTCGTGCGCCGGCCAATCGCTTGCAGGCGACATGTCAACTTAACGACCTTGAGATGAGTAAAACTTCGGGTAAGCAGCGAAAGGCCCATTGTCAAGGTCTCCTTGCATGCTGGCCCGTCAGCGTCAATTCGCCATCCGCACCGACCACGAAAAAAATTCTGCGTTGACGCTGCAGCTAAGATGAAAGTCCCAGCCGCGGGCTTGCGCTTGAAATGGGTTTGTTGACTTATTGTCAAGAGTCTTCTACGTTTACGCCTGATGTTCTCCCCTGCTTGCTACGCTGGCAATTGTTGAGCCACAAACACAATGTGAAACAAACCGTGGAGAGTCGGTGTGTGTGTGTTGACGGGCTGGCACGGCAACGAACTCTCCATTCTAACCCCAGAGAATGATGCAAAGCCGTGGATGCATTTGGGGATGCATTTGGCAGCATCCGGGGGTTTCTTCTCCATGCACAAACGCGTATGCAGCAGCAGGCGGGGGCCCATCGTTATGACAAACACGAAAAGTTGGACGCAACACATGTAAGAGACGTCCTGCAGGAGCTCCTCGTCCCTCACTAGATTGACTGCTGCAGCTGCCGATGTCCCGTAAGCTCCAAGGCAAGCTCGTAGCAGCATCGGCAATGCCGAGCTTGGCTCCTCTCACGCCTGGCTTGCTAGTCGAGAGCTACCGGAGAGAGTGCGAGAGCTACAGAGCGACCGATGGGAATTGAGGTGATTTCTCCCCACCCTCCACTCCAGCTTGACACCGGCGTCCGAGGATCATGGTGCGGCGTTGCGCGAAGCCAGGTTTGGGGGCCTAGGTTAGCAGCTCCAACGTCACCAACACGTCGTAGCGCATGGCTAGAGGCGACGCTAGACGAAGCAGATCCCTCACAGTGGGAAGCCTAGCCTTCGACCCCTCTGTTCATCGCCCGACGATGAAACCGGGAAAATAACCAGGCAGGTAGATAGGCATTGGGATCACGAGGGATCAAAGGCAGTCCAGAGAGAAACCCGAATTTAGCCCTCTGCGACCTAGGCGCGACACAACAGGCGGAGCGGCAAGCAGCAGCTAGACGGTGCATGCCAATCCCTTGTCAAGCACAGCATGCCGCAGGGCTCATCAATATGTACATGGGGGAGACGAGCGTCCTCCTGCGGTATCACCATAATGTTCGCCTATGCGAAGCCACGCCCAGAGTCAAGCTGAAGCCAGGCATGGTCCAACAATGCGCGCTACTGGGTAGGCAAAAGATACTGTCTGCTTGCCCAGGACTGGTTATTTGATCTGGCCTTTGTCATTTAAAGTTCTCCAGATCTTGCCCTAGCCAACACCGAGGGACAATCCGAGGGGCGCCAGCAAGGTGAAGTGGCGGAAACATGACAGGACAGTAGTAGTCGGGACCTTTCGTCGGCGCGCGGCTACACACTTGCAGTCAACCACCAGTCATGCAACAGCTGAATTCTTGTTGACTGCTTGTAGCCACTGGTAGATTGACCACGCCAGCTCAAAGTCGAGGAGGGGTCGATGGAACCAGACAGACCATTGTCGCATGTCGCCGGGCCGGATGGAACAGCAATATAACAAGGCGACATGTAAGGACTCGGTCAAGGTCGCAGTCTGGGTATATCGTTGTTGATATTCGTTTCGACGCAAGGAAGCCAATACCAACGTGCCTTTCAAGTCTGCGCCATGCACACGGTACGCGGGCGTGCCTGCCTGTAGCGCACTGGTGGACCGGGAAATGCAAGGAATGGCCCTCTGATCCCGCAGCAGTGTGCCTGTCGGACAAAGTCAGGTTTAAGCCCCATGTTCCGCGCGTCTGAGAAACAAGAGGTTCCCTGCCTCTTCTCGACATGGCTGACGAAGAGGACTTGGGGGAGCCATTTCTCGACCGACTAGCCGAATTATGCTTGGTGAGGGTGACACGAACGAGACAAACTCGCCAGCGCAGCGAAGCTGTGCCGTAGTCTCAGAATGTGAGTAGCCATCCGACCATGTTGCCATGCTGTGCAAGCACCCCAGCACGTCCATCCTGGGGAAGGCACTGTTGCAGGCTTCTTCTAGCTGGGGGCCTTCGCCATGATAAGCTGAAAGGGGAAAATGTCGGCCATTTCATCCTTGGGTACAAGGCATCCAGTCATCTCGCCTTGGCCCGCCTTCAGAGCATGGCCCCTCCACCCCCCCCCCCCCCCTCCCATTCTTCACAGGCCACCCCCTGCTGGCGGGCTGGACTTGGACCGAAGGACTACCTCCCCAGGCCCAGGGTCGGGGCCTTGCTTGCCTGTCGTGTCCAGTGGACGAAAAGCCGGTCCAGTGAGATGATAGGTCTCAGCCAACGGCGCTAGGATTCTTAGATCGATGCCCATCTCGGCTTGTTTTGGGAGGAGGAGAAACAAAAGCAACAAGAGGGCGCGCAGACCACCGAGACCAGGGCCGACATGGTCGTAGTGTGGGCCCTGGTCCGACCTGAAGCGTTGGCGTCGATGTCGGAAGAGCAATGTCAACAACGTTAAACCATCGAGACGTGGTCGGGTGTCCGGATCGAGGCATGTAGAAGGGGCTTGGGGAGGTGCAGATGACGGGAGCGGTGGAGGTGGAGGTGGAGGAGGGAAACCATCGATAGATGGCAGCATGCTGCTTTGCACTGATGCTGACAGTTCTCTGTCGAAGTGAGCGAGTGGTCCCCCCCCCTTTCCCCGGAGGTGCGTGCTGTCTGCTTGCTGCTTGCCGACTTGCTGCTGTTTACATTGGCCTATCTGGGTAGGAGCCGTCAGGCAGGCTGGCGCTGGGTGACAGTCAAAGCACGGCATGCTGCACTAGGTTATGTACAAGGCAAGGCACATCATGCTGTACAGGTCAGTACAAGTAAATCGTACATGGGGGTGCATCTCATATGCAGCTGCTTGTAATACATACGTGGAAAACTGGCTTGGCTGGCAGTAGAGAGATGCAAATGCATTTCCCAGCAGGCATAATAATTAATTACCCCCCGATTTGTGGACGGAAAGGAAATTACAGGGAAAAGCTTAGCGCCCCCCACCTGCCTTGGCTTGCGGCTTGCGTGCGGCCTGCCGCCAGGCAGAGCAATGGAAAGCGGGCAGATGGACCAGGTCCAGAGACACCACATGTCGCCCAGCGTGCCCTGTGCACACCCGTCTTGGAGCGGCGCCTGGCCCCCCTCCCCATCTGCTCCCCGCTCCAGCGAGTCAACCTGCTCGCCCGCGCTCGCCTAAGCGCGATCCCTACAGCGCTCATCTCCAGCGCTCCAGCGCCTGCCGTCATTCGTATCCACTGTCCAATTACATGCTGCTCGCACCTTGCTCTGGTGTAGGTACCTTGGGTAACCAAGTGAGGTACTTGCACTACCCGGCCGGTACCTACATTCTCCTGCTGCCCTGAGCATGACGGCCCTGGCTGGCTGTTCCCTCCCTGGCACCAAGCACGAACAGGCTTGCAGGCTTGTAAAGCGCACCAGCCAACAGAGCAGACAACGGGAACAGTGACGGAACGCCCCCCCCCCAAGTCTGGCCCATTGCATCCGTAAGGTAAGTAGGCATCTTTGTCTCCCGTTCCCCGTCTCACCTCGGCCAGCTCGTCTCGTCTCCCTCCCCTACCGACTGCTGGGTATCTTGCCTTCCCATACCTGACCACAAACACACGCTTGCACCCATGCAGCACTGACTGGGTCGGACGACTGAATCTCCCCAGTTTCCACTAACCTCCACCCTGCGAACGACCTTCTTCTCACGCTTTTCTCTTTCTTGGGCTCTCGAGCAGTCCAGTCAACTCTCTCTGCAAAACCATCCCTCTCCCACCCTCTCTCCCTTTTCCTCTCTCCTCCTACCCAAACGGAGGGTGGTGGTGTTTTTGGCCTGTCCTCTCGTTCATTGATTGGGCCCTGTAGGCATTGGCTTGCCTCTCTGTCGGTGTCACTGTAGGGTTGTTTTGTTTTCCCTACCCTACCGATTTCTCTCGACACCTTCAACCCCCCAACCCCCCCCCCAGTGTTGAAACCAGCCAAAGGACAAAGGAGACGGTCTTTCCTTGCAGCTCGAATCCATTGAGACCAACCAGCCTGTCTCTCGCATACCTGGTACGACCGAACACGACGACGAACGACACGGGATACGCTTTCTCTTCTGCAACTTCATGCCTTGATCATGCTTCGTTCGTCTCTCGACAACAAAGACACACGCTTCGTCCGCATGCTTTCTCCCACTGGCTCCGTTGCCTGAGTCGTTCCGCTCAGCAAATATGCAGACGGTTCCAAGTGTACGTCGAGATGTTCCCCTGCACCATCGCTCTGGTTCGATTGATCATGCCAGCTAACCCATCACTCAACAACAGCTCGTTGGATCCGGTGCTGCGCTTGCTGCAGCTGCCTTGGGTCTGGCATTTGCTGAGCCAGAGCCCCAACCAAGTCCTCCTCCGACCTCGACCTTGAACAGAAAACGGGCGTACACCAACTACGATGGCCCTTCCTACAACCCTCGCCTGAGCAGCGCACCTGCTTCCTCTCGCCCAGGGACCAGCTCTGCAAGCCTGAACCCTCCCGCCGAGGTGTTTCATCCCAGCTCCCTCCCCGATGCATCCTTCTCACCCACAACTGCAAACACCCCCCGCCCTCATCGTCCCACGAGTAGCACCCAACTTACGCCGCCCAAAGTCAGCAGCCGAAGGCAATCGTTTGTTCGCCAGGCCGACGGCATCGTGGCCCCCACGGCTGAGGACTCGCGTGACTCCGTCTCGTCCAATGGCTCCTGGATGAGACGCCTGTCATTGCGACCGCTCTCACAACACGGTAGCCTTCGCTCCAGCGCTGGCCCTGAAACGCACTCCATTGCCTTCTCCCATGGATCCTCGGCCCCAATTCTGTCGCCATCAGGCACATATCAGACCCCGCTGCCTCCAAACAAGTTAGTGAAGCGCGCTCCTTCTGCTCATCAGAATGGAGCGGGCGATGCGGCGCCGCGCCAAGTCGCACCTCCCGTCCCTCCGCCGCCCCGCCACTAGCCATCAGCGATCGGCAACTTTGCAGCGAAACCAGCTAGACTATGACTCGACCGAGGGTTTGGAGGCCCAGCAATATTCACTCGATCGTTACATGCCAGCGCAAGATGTTTTGTCTCTGTCGCCGGTCGAGCCCTACCCCCCTCCCCGAGCTGCTGAACCATCGCGCTGGACCTCCCTGTTTCATTCGCGAACCATTAACGTACCTGTCAGTAGGACGCCGGACCGGTTACTCGAACCCGGAGCGGCGCCTCTATCCAAACGACTACGTGTCTTTGTTGAGGATAAGAATAACATCTATCTTGTCCGAGCTAGCGTGGTCAGCACTACGCCTGGCAC
>NW_003315028.1:1182191-1190391 GCF_000150825.1 Verticillium alfalfae VaMs.102
CCAATCAGGAATACAGGATACGGGGAGCTCTGGTGGGACTCCTGACGGCACACCAACAAAACGCGCAAGACGTTCGTTGTCGACGCATTTCTCGTCCCCGACCAATCTCTTCTCGAGAACGGGAAGCTTGCGGCGATCGAAACGTGGAGCGGAGCCAAGAGATGGGACTAGGCGTCATGTCTCTGCACCGATTTCTTCCTTGCAGAAAGCAAATCAGGACAGCCTCGCTAGCCCTGCAAGTCTTGCAGGAGACGCATTGACACTGCATAATCAGCAACAACGCACTAATTCTGAGCAATCCACATCCGCTTTGCACATGGCACGCCAGCGAAATTCATCCTCCCCGCTTCCCCCATTGTCTCGTCTCTCGAGTTTCAACGTCGACCTCACGAGGCTAGGGTCGTCAGCGACTGTGCCGCAGCCCCGGTCAAATCAGCCATCCGGCAGCTCACAGAGCTCGGCAGCCATGGCCTCTTACAAGAACGCGAGGCACGAACGAAGCTCCACGCTGAATAGCTCCGACTACGAGGTGCGGGGCTTTGGTTCCGGCGATGATGAAGACACAGATTTCAGGAGCGACACCATGTTTGACTCAATACGGACGTTGGCATCGGTACGCAACCGAGCCGTCGAGAGCCCACTTGAGTCCATGTTCGACGAGTCCCCCCCCAGCACCGCTGGCAATGGGAAGACGAAGCGGCTGTCCATCCAAGAGATACTCGGGCGTGGCTGGGATGCTGACGAGATGATTATGGAAGAGGACGAAAACATGTCAACGCCGGTTCGGGCTAGCCATGACCGCAAGAACCTCGCAGGCATCGCTCCCGCACCGACTGGATACAGCTACGAGCGTCCCTCGAACGACTATTCCCTGTCCAACAAAGACCTATCACGACTCTCCCTAGAAGACGATTTTGAAGACGACTGGGCCAGGGACGACGACGAAATGGGGTTCGGCAACCAACTATCACCACCCAGCTCGATGAACTCGAGAGGTGTCAGCCCCAACCTGCGACTAGCATTAGCCAGCATCAGCGGCAAAGATGTCGCGGATGTGGCGCAAGACTTGCGCGGCGAGAGGCCTCGCAGCAACCTTTTTGACTGGACGGAGACGAATCCGGGCGAGCATAGTGCAGAGGGCCAGCTCCGCCCTAAGACAGTTCACGGCCGCCAAGAAATGGACATGAGAGGTGGTCGTCCTTCCAACCGCAAGGGACCTGTTGTTGCGCACGTCAGAAGCCAAAGTGTCCCCGTTGTATACGACCCAACGGACAATGCCAAAGCTGCGACGCAGAAATTCGGCACATGGGGACTCGGCACCAAGGGTGCCAGCGAAGATTGGGATGACGATTTCGAGTTTGGCGGCAGTGATGAGGGCGGAGGTGTCCACTCTGGTGGGGATCTATCCATGATGGTTCCAGCATCGATTCAAGCATCGCAACCCAGCCTGAAGCAACACTCTGGTCAGATTAGGGAGCTTTCTCTCCTTGTGAACGATCTCAAGCGCCTCTGCCGACATGGACGTGATCTCGATCTACTCGACGGCACCCATGCGGCGCTGTGGCACGAGGCAGGAGGCATAATTTCCCTGGCCTCACCGGACGAGGACGAGTTGGAAGGCATGGACGTTGATTCTTCGGATCTGGATTTCGAGCCTTACAGCGTCAACGAGCGTTTGGCAGACAACAACAATATGGACACGGAGCCTGCAAAGAAGCCGGATGATCCCTTCGAGGCACACGACCTGCGCCTAGCCAAGACCACTGTCATCCGGGAACGCCCTGCAGGACGAAGGCGATCAGTCTTCAGCCCTGACGATGACATATTTGGAGGCAATGGATCAATCACTGATGCCAGCGCCGCATCCTCCCGACCGAAGACGCCTGAGAACAACATAAATATGGGGGGCCACGACGTTACCGACATTGTCAAGTCGGTGCTGGACGCCATGCAGCAACGGTCTGCGTCGGACTCGTCTCACAACTCCGCGAGGGCTTCGGAAGACAAGGTTCACTTTGGCACAAACAATCTGAAGGCATTGGTCAAGCGGGCAGGAGATTTGCGAGACTTGCTCTCCGAGGCTGTCCGCCGTGTCGACCAGATCACCTCCAGTCCCATGAGGACCCCTCGTCGTCATGAGCGCGAAAGCCCTGCCTTTACCCGGGTCTTTACACCTGAACCGCCATCATCCAGTCCGCCCAAGCGTCTGCCCCATAGTCAAAGTACGAATTCAGTACTGAGCCGCGGCTCTCACGAGGCCTCACCATCGACTGGTCTCAACCAACGAATGCAGATGATGACTGTCAGTTGAGAGGGAGCACACAAATAGTTTTCGGCCACTACGTGTCTAGAAACATGGCGTCTCCCTTATCTGATGTAACTGTACGACACTTCTCTTTTCCCTTGCCTGCATAGCGACGGTCAGGATTTTCTTCTCTTTTTTCTTTTTGTTTTTATTCATACGACATGCACATAAAAGACAGCTTGGCCATGGCCTGCGTCATACGAGTCAACGCAACGAAGGGGTGAGGCGTGGGCAAAGTAGGCTGGCAATGAAAGCACGCGCTATGTAATGCTCGGCCAGCCCACTCTGCCAGGGCAGTTTGGATAGCTTGGCTATCCGTCGGCGATCATGAGATTTAATTATAGGACGGATACAAAGGTTCGACCCGCTATGAGCCACGTCCTGAAGGGTGGATGAATGGCTTGGAGGTCGGGATACGAGACCGTGGTGGAAGGCGGGAAGGGCGGGACTATCAGGGAAATCGGAAGAGAAAACTCCCAGTACAAGGACCTGGGCATGACCTCGAGGATGACGACTGCACAGCATTCAAGATGCATTCGGAATTACGGGATTTGGGACAAAACTCGCATACAAACGGCGGCACGCAAGGCATTATAGCAATGACGAGAAAGAGTAAATAAGATCAATCATGCGCCAGTATTCACACGTCTCATGCCAGACTTACCCAATTCGCAGTCTGTGTGTCGTGTACGACTAGGCCTGTGCGTTACGCCACGTCGAGAGGCGAATTCTTAATACTGATGCTTCCGTGTCCGTTGTAAGAAGACCGAACGTCTGTAGCAGACCTCCAGATGATAAGCAGCGGTTGGCAGATGCACGCCAGTATCTCCACATAGACGCTGAAGCCGGAATCCCTCGGCGAGCAGGTAAACAGAATCTTACTGGCATCCACCCTCACCATATACATTTCCAAGCCATCGAGTCAAGTCCTCAATGGGCGACGGGGTTCACATATTGGCAAGTTAGCCAATCCCTTGTTTTCGTCAGGTCCCTGCTTCAAGAGTACAGTAGCAGGCACGATAAATCGTTGATATTGGCTATATAGTGCAACAGTGTATATGTATTCTGGGAAGTTGTTGTACATTGGTGCGATGTGAGAAGGTAAGGAAACGAAACAACAAAAAAAGGGACAAGAGAGTGAGCGGCAGGTTCAGGGCCTGCATGTTCACTCTTGCAACAACGAGGGTATTGATTGGAGGATTAGAGAGAGAGAGAGAGGGAATAGGAAAGAAAAATGTCGCTGGGACAGTGAAGAATATGGGCAAGTCACCCCTGAAGGCAGAAAAGTTGGTTTCTTGAGTGTGATATCTTCTTCAGAGGCGAAGCCAGTCCCGACCTTGGCCGCGGAGGTCAAGGCTTTCGGGCCGAGACGCATCCTCAGCAGTCCAGAGGGTGTGGCCGAAGAAGTTTACAAGGCCAACAGTTGCTGGATCAGCGCCGGCTTCGATGGCGGCAATCTGGTGACGGATTTCAGCTCTGCGGCTTTTAGGGATGAGGGCGCGAACGCGTTTCCGACGCAAACGCTGAGACTCGATGTCGTCCAGTCTGTTCTCAATGGAAGGTGCCATGTCGAGCTTCTGGTTTGTGGGCATGGCACGGGTCCACAAGAAACCTTGTGTATCAGCCTTCGAGGAAGGCTGGAGCCAGAGGGATGTTGTTGGGAGAAGCGGTTCAGACTGAATTGATTCCTCGACCCTCCCACTCTGAGTCGTCCCACCTGTATGTGTACCAGATGTCAAGGCATCCGTAAGAGCCATGTCCCATTCTGCAGCGGTGGTCTCAGGGCGGCGAGGGCGGCTTGCGTGGATGGTCTGATCAGAGGAATCATCTCCATGTGCTAGTGTTGCGGCTGCTTGAGGTTGCTGGTGTTGGCGTGTCTGTCCAGCAACGACAGCAAAGAGGAGCTCAGTGTCCCAGTCAGCGCTCGTGGTCTTGGTACTTCGGCGTAAGCGAGTCTCTGGAGGCTCAACTTTGTCGGAGACTTCGGCGAGCGTCGGTGTCTTGATGTCCGGGGAGAGCTCAAGTGTACCGTGATCGTCTGCACTTGCTTCAAGCGCCGTCGGT
The DNA here is from genome assembly GCF_000150825.1 of Verticillium alfalfae VaMs.102. NCBI lineage: Eukaryota > Fungi > Ascomycota > Sordariomycetes > Glomerellales > Plectosphaerellaceae > Verticillium > Verticillium alfalfae. The sequence goes on from NW_003315028.1 coordinate 1,186,561, forward strand.
TGCTCAGGCGCTTGAAAACCGGGGAAGCCGTCTTTCAGCAGACTGCTACTAGTGATGCTGCTGGAGTCCATGGATGAGGATAGCCCGATCGATTCCGTGGGTGACACGGATTCGGAGGCAATGCTACTACGACGTGATGGAGAGTACTGGCCTCGAGACTCTTTGCTAGCAAAGGACAACCAGTTGTACTCGTCAGACGCGTCGCTTTCTTGCTTCCAGAGCGTTGAGGAGCTCAACTTCGCAAGAGGCTCTTCGTTGACACGGGCTTTGTGGGGTGTTTCTAGAGCAGCGGGCGCAGCTGAGGTCGTGCGAAAGCTGGTTCGAAGCTGGCCAGACTGATAAAGTCCAATGGGGTTGTGGCTAGCATTCACAGTTGGAGCGACCCAGAGGAAGGGACCAGCAGCAGGGCTGCTGCCTTTCTGGACGTTAGAGGCAGAAGTGATCCAAAAGATGTCAGCATGTTTGGCTCTGGCTGGACGGCCTTGGCTCCAGAGGAGGGTAGAAGGTGGAATCTCGGACACGGCTTCGACTACCTGGCGTGGCTTGCGGACTAGTTGCAGAGCTGCAGGCGATGCGGACGTTGTTCGGAAGTCTTGACGGAAAGCGCTCGCGTCAAAGAGGCCCCGAGCGGCCTTCTCAACACGCGGCGAAGGCGCTACCCACAGCGAACAACTGGTTGTCGCTCTGGGGTACACGTTTTTGACAGCCTCAATGATGGAAGACTGGCCGCCATTTATGTCCTCAAGCTTAGCTTTGTCGACTGCTTGTGGCATGGAAGCGGCGAGAACCCATATCTGTTCAGACTCGGTCTGAAGAGGCGCCGTCCAAAGACTCGAAGACGTTAGGAGCTCGACCGGACGCTCCTCTGCAGAGCGTGGCTTTCGACGAAGCCCTTTTGCGACAGGTTCTGCCGTTGTTGTACGGTACTCCGAGCGGACATGGCTTGGGCTATACAGACCATGTGATTTTTCGGTCATGACTGTGACCATTGCAGTCCACAATGGCTCTATCGGGGAACTGGCTGATCTTGAAGTAGGTGCAGAAGCGAGCTTTGGGGCAGCCCACAATATTGATGCTGGGGCCTTGACAGGAGAGCTCGGTGAGGACCATAGTTGCGTGCTTTGGATCACCGCGGCTTCAACTGTCTCGGGCTTACTGCGCAGAAGAGGTTCCGTCGTTGACAGGTAACGTTCCCATGTTGCATCGTCCACCTCCGGCAGCCCCAGTTCTCGGGAGACAGCAGGTCCCTCCCAAGTCTCGGTCCAGAGGCCTGTAGCCCGAGGTAGAGAAGGCGACTCGTCGCCATCAAGTGCGATCGAGATTGAGTCGTAGCTAATGTTGGAGTCATACTGGTTATCGAACGGGCGCTTATCAATGTCTTCTTCGAACCCGAGCGGCTCAAAGAAGAATTCCTCAATTGTGGGCTGAGGCTCTGGGTGTGGCTGCGGCAGGAGGCTGTTCTTCGATGGGACCTGGTCCGATTTGAGGAGGCTGGCAATCTCCCAGAGGGTGCTTTCGTCAAAGTCCACATCGTCGTCATTGTCGTCGTCGCTCCCCTCTTGGTTGTAAGCACTGCCATCCTCATCATACTCGGGCACCGCCTCTTCCACGTCCTCGTCGTCCTCTTGATAGTCATAATCATCGTCACTGGAGGAATCCATGTCATCCTCCTCATCATAGTCGTCGAAGAAAGAAGCAGAGTACTCCTCAGCCTCCAGTTGCTTCGCACGTGCCTCTAGAACAGCTTGAATGGCAGGTCCTCCGCTTGACATGGTCCCTGGCATGGCCGTGAACATAGTGGGCCGCATTTGGATGGTAGCTGTATCGGATCGCTCACCCCAAGGAAACTGAAAAATACCGAGAGTGCCACGCTTGTTGGGCATCTCTTTGGGACTTTCTATAATGTCCGGCAGAAGGGTGACATGTTTGTTCTTTCTGGGCGGACGCTGCGTGACCGGCCGGGGTTTGACTTGTTGGGCGGCGAGAACGGGGAGAGGGGATCCTCGCCAGAGACCAACCGTTACCGAGTGTGGCTTCGCGGCGAAAGAGTTGCGACGGTTCCACAAGCGAGTGCTCTCAATCTCCAGGGTGCCCGTGGTCTTGCGGACAGCAGGACGGATTGAAAGACAAGGAAGGTCCTCCGGGGCGACAGGTGCCCTGACCCGTTCGTGCGCAACCCATAAGTGGTTGCTGATAAACGCAGGGGCTTCAGGTGGTGTCGGTTTCCACAACTTCGCGCAAGGTGCGTTTTTTCTTGACAACACCGCTTTGGCACGGCTGTGGAAGTCACGCCCTTCATCTGCAGACTCATCGGTATCCGGTGGGGTAGGGCTACCGAGATGAGCCTTTGGCATAGACACCGACAGGAAGTTGAGAAACGGCTTCGTTGTGGTGAGATCGGCAGCATTCTCTGCATACTCATACTCGGCATCCGCAAGTTTCTGCTGCCATCGGCTTTGCGGACGACTCTCTCCAGCAGTTGAAGTTGTGTCGCTAATACTGTCCCTAGAAGGCCTTACTGAGCTCTGGAGACGAGCACGTCTAGAGGCACGTCGATCTGCCGCAATCGAGGATGACTGTGAGTGTCTGGACTGGGTTCCCCTGCTGATCTTCTCAACCTCGGATTGTCGACTTGACCTGGTTTCAGCAGTCGAAACGGAATCTCTGCTAAATCCATTCTGCATATCGTGCCACTGAGATTCTTGTTGACCCATTTCCTGTTCCAGTCTTTCGAGTAGACGCAGCCTCTCACTTTCGTCTTGCATTGGGTCCCTATCCATCTCCTCAAGTTGTTTCAGCTGTTGCTGAATGACTTTGTAGGCCTCCTGCGGAGAATCTAGTGGAGATGGTTCAGCAGCTACCAGGACCGAATTCTTGCTGGTAGAGTTCAGAAGCAGCGGTGTTGGCGGAGGCATTCTCCGCGACACCACCCTCTCCTTTCTGGTTGAAAATGTGGTACACTGCTCGCCCAAACGATGATGCCACCGGTGATTCAAGTCATTCGAGCTATCCGGGTACTGTTGGTCGTCGAACCACGAGGCTGTAGCTATGCTCATGTCATGCTCCATCGATGAATCGAGCATAATCGTCATGACCTCTTTACCGTCGTTCTGTTCAAGCATGGAGACGTTTCGCGGTTCTTGCCCAGAGTCAGGGTTCTGGATGTAGGTCGACACGGGAACTTGTCTAGCCTGCTTGATGTTGACGGCCGCAACGGGCGAGTGGATGGAACCCCAGTTTGTCGTCGTCTCCTCGTCACGAGTGCGGGCATCACTGATCACTGACATTCTGGCGCCAGTGACCGGAATCACGGGGGATGACCGACGTCTTGCTCCATCATGCGACACCTCGGACAGCGGCCTCTCCGGCATGATAGGAATCCAGGAGTCATGGACGTCATCTGCCGCTACTCTTTCTGTGGTTGTGTAAGTATCAACGCTGAACTTGGAGGTGTAGCGGGTGTCAGGCTTGTGCACAGGCTCATCCTCAATCTCGAAAATGCTCCGGGTTTGAAGCGATGTCCGCTGCGAGGAAGCGATGGACCTTTTGGAGAGAGCCCGCCGTGCAACTTCCGCACCCGATCTTTCGTCGGTGGACTTGAGCTTCTCCGTGGCGTAGGCGGCAGGTAGGGGGGGCAAGTCAGGAATCGAGCCCCTCAGACCATTGACGGTAGCGTTAGCGCTTTGTGGCGCTCCAGGGAAGAAAAGGTCCATCTTCTCGTCAAAGGTCATGCTTCGTGTGTCATTTGGCAGCGGTCGCAAAGGCTGTCCTGCACTCTTGGTAAGGGCGGTAGGGCGGCAACTGGTCGGGCTACCGGTGTCGATCGTAAGA
>NW_003315028.1:1190491-1202367 GCF_000150825.1 Verticillium alfalfae VaMs.102
TAGGCCGCGGCCTGTGAACGACTGAATCTCTTCCCTTACCCAAGTCAAGCGAGGGGTCGTCGGGCCTGACATTGGCGGTGACGAGCAGCTTACCAGCAGCTCCGTCGATGATGCTTTGTACCGCAGCGGGGTTATTGTATTGAATCTGGTTCATGAACAGAACGGTTGGTTGGGATTCGCCGTCCTGGACGGCAGTTTTCATGCCTTGGGCTCGAGGGTTGGAGGGAAGACCGACGGTTCCACGTCTCTGCAGTGGAGGAAGAGGCTGGGGCATTTCTGAAGAAGAGTTTTTGTCCCTCTGAGCTTGCTGTGGTGAGGTTCCCGGAAGATTTCGAGCCGCCATAGCCTGCATTCTCGACGGCCTGATGGTATCTCGTACTGAGGTCTGCTTCGGCCATGTGGAGGGCAGCTCCGGTCGAGGTGGAGAGCCCGTTTGCTTGCCGGGCGATGGCGATGCAAATGATGTTTGAGAAGACGAGATGCTGGGGACAGCTGTCTGTTGGCTTGACGAACTTTCCAGAGATCTCCGAGGGGGCAGCTGTTTCTCCTCCAGGGTCCTGTGTTGTACGTGGGCAGCCTGGAGTGACGCGCCAGACGGCAACTGATCTTCCTCTGCAGCCACAGAGAGTTCGTTGGGCGATTGTCGCGGAGATCTTCGACGGAGCGAATCAATACCTGGCGAAGTTTGGCTGGATGTGACGGTCGCGCTAGGCATTAGTCTATTTGGCTCGTCAGACGACCGGGGCTCAGTGCTGTCCTGCGATGTCCGGCCTATCTCCTTGCGCCTCATCTTGCTCTGAGATCTCCTGATGGCTTCCTCAGCGGTGAGGCCTGGGGGTCGAGGGGCTGCACGCTGCGCGATCAAGGCCGTGGGCTCCTGCAGAGCAGCAAGGTTCCGTCGCTCCTTCTCATTTCTGGCGGCCGTGGCGAGATCGATGGTAGCAATCTTGTTGAAAGGACTGTCCTCGCCTACGTTTTGCAGGATAGGGTGAGAGATGATAAGCTTCCCCGCGGTTGTGCCACCGGTGGTAGCATCGCCCCTGGGTCTCTGGTACTGTGCTCGGGAGTTTCCTTCAGACGATTGTCGTTCTTGCCAAGCCATGGCGCCGACGGCAACACCCGCAAAGCCGGCTCCGGCAGCTCCATTCCCGGCATCAAAAGCGCGCGTGGCTGTAATCGAGGTCGTCGTGCCAGTCTTCAGATCTTCATATCGGTTGGGGGGGAAGTTTGACTCAGAAGAAGATAGGTCGCGAGATTGTGAGGTAGGATCTTGGAAGTCGTCGGGCAAGGAGGCAGAGTTTTGGGGCAAACCAGATGCGTGAGCCTTGGTGAGAACCAGAGGCCCTAGAAAAGCGGCAACGAGGGCTATCCTGTGTTAGCTGTGATTTATCTCGCGATGAGACATATGTAGAGCGTTATACCGAGTAGAAGACTGAGGGCTGCTGCAGGCAGAGCTGTACGCCAGATGATATCGATCGTCGGAATGCCGAGAAACAGCGGGACACTCGCCCCTGTCCACAAAGCGAGCCCAACAAGGAGCATCAGAACAGCTCTGGCGCGCTGATGGCCGGGGCGCTTCTCGCGGTAGTCTCGAACCAGTCCGGTCTTGAAAGCGCGGAGGACGAAAAGGGCGAGAATGACAGCGTCTGTGGCGCCGACAGCGATACCAATGGCGGTCATGTTGTTCGATGGCTGGCAGACGGGCAGGACTTGAGTCCGCTGAAATGCGACAAAGACGACTCCGACAAGCAGGCGAATGACAAGGAGGGCCTGGGGGATGAAGGTGTCGGATGACGGCTTGAGACCACTGTTGATGGCCCATAGCAGGTACTGCTCAAGGGCAAGGCGCGCGATCTGGTCGAAGGAGGAGGCGAAAGTGACGGCGACTTGACATCCCAAAGACGAGGAGGGGTCGATGAGGGTCGCGATGAAGTCGATCTGGGCCCAGAGGGCGGCACCAGCAAGGAATGTGATGAGGACCAGCCTCAGGCCGTCCCGGAATACTTTGGTGCCCTGCCCCTGGATACAAAGATAAAGAGCGGCGGAGGCCGAGTTGAAGACGATGCCACTGCGCGTAACACAAGATTAGCTGATCACATCCCCGAATCGCACCCTCATCCCCGTGGTTCTCGTGGCGTTGTTTCTATTCGGCATGGATGATGAAGTGCATGGCGGCGTTGACTGACAAGGTAAAGGCAGCGCTCAGGGCCTGACTGGTGGCAGGGAACGACATTGTTGAGAAAAAGCGCCGGGGCGGCGAACGGAACCGGCCGGTGACGAAGGGAAAGCCCCAATCAATAGGGAAAGGAAGAAGTGAAGGCTAGTAAAAAAGAAAAGCGACCATGTTGGCGATACTGACGTTACACGATAAGCATGACGGCACGCGAACGACGGACGCAGGAAAGTCAGCTCGATCGACACCTTCCGCAACCAGTAGGCAAGATGGACGAGATGGGAGGAGTAGAAAGTTTGGCCTGCAAGCGACAGCAACGGGACAAAGAAAGCACAGGGCGGACAGACGCTCGGTCGAGCCTACGGAGTGTGTCTCTGGGGCTCGCTGGTGGGAGGGACGCAGGGTGGGAATAGAACAGGCACAGCATCGAGCATCGAGCATCAAACAACCCCAGTCTCAAGACAACGTTGAGGCACCAGAGGACTTGAGAGACGACCGGGCCTTTCATTGGCCATGGTTGGGCTGACAGGGCTCGAGGGCCTCCTAAAGGCGTGGCGCCGAGTGTGGGTGTTTCACCCTTGAAACTGACAGCGTCAGACCTCGTGGGTCATGGGTCGACAGTCGTGAGCTTTTTCCGTCTCTTTTGGGTTATCAGATGAGATGCAACAACAAAATAGAGTAAAGCATTGCGATCGATGGATGGTCGACCATGTTGCATTCCGTGATCCGTGTCGTGGAGAAGGACTAATGAAGAAGCTCTGGTCGAGCGACGTGCAGCTATAACCAGACGGTTTGGAAAGGCTCTTCCTTGCCCCTGCTTTCTTACCTAAGGCAGGTACTACTAGTAGGCAGGCAAGCGGATTGCCGAAACAAAGTTGAGTCGACGTAATGCCCGGGTCCCTAGAGTCCCTGAAACTGAACAACAGCTGAACAGAAGTGCCCTCCCGTACGGCATGCTGATTGATATGCTGCTTATAGGGATTTCATGTCAGCCACTGTTTTGTTCCCTTGCAATCCACCTGGTAGGGAGGACGGGAAAATAGCAAGGGAAAGAGATGCCGTTGTGAAACACCCCAAGTCCGAAGCACGTGCTTGGGCACGTCAGCATGCTTCGTACAGTGTCCAGTGAGGTGCAGTCGACCTAACGGCACTGTCCGACGGAAGCCAGCGGCGTTCGGCACAAAATGCGGGGGCCCCGGAGCCCGGCATGACGAACCCGGGCCGGTCACTCTCACAGCACAGCATCCTCAGCCCTTGAACTATATCTGCCCTGCACCCATCCTTCACTCTGACAGACCTGTAACCTGCCCCTTCAGGTCCAGCCTTTCCTTCCAGCCACCCAGACAAGAGCGTAGTCGTTGTGATCCCGTCCCACAATTACACATCTCACCATGCCGCGCGCTGAGCTCGAGTACCCCAAACGGCCCCTCGGCACCGTGAACCGGTACAGCCCACGAGGTGAGTCACCCAGCATGGCGCCCTCACCGGGAGCAGAGTCAACTCATCATGGCCCACAGCCTCATACTCCCTCAGAGTCATCCACAGCATCGTCAACACGTGCCCCACGCTTCATGTTTCCTTCAACTCCCCCGACTCGCCCTTCCCGGCCATCCTTCCCATGATCGGTCAGATGGGCTCGTTCGACCGCCCCTCCTCCGACGAGGGCGACGTGCTCGATCTCTACCTCCATGGCTACGTCTCCTCCCGCGTGATGAACCTGACCCGCCGTCCCGCGACCGATGACTCACCCTCGGGCTTGCCTGTCACCGTCGCCGCCACCCACGTCGACGGCCTCGTCCTCGCGCTGACCCCCAACTCCCACAGCTACAACTACCGCTCCGCCGTCCTCTTCGGCCACGCGACCCTGGTCGAGGCCGATGACGAGAAGCTGTACGCCATGGAGCTCATCACCGACAGCGTCGTCGCCAGCCGCTGGCAGAACAGCAGGATCCCCCCCAACAAGGCCGAGATGAGCTCAACGAGCGTCCTCAGGGTCCGCATCGCTACCGGCAGCGCCAAGATCCGCTCCGGTCCCCCGGGAGACGAGAAGCACGACATGGAGAACCCGGCAGTCGTCAGCAACGTCTGGACGGGCGTCGTGCCCGTGCACATGTCGCTAGGAGCTCCCATCCCCGGGCCGTACAATGCCGTGGACAAGGTGCCTGTCTACCTGGAGGAGTACATCAAGAGCATGAACGAAATCGGGGTGGATCATTCGGTCAAGGCTGCAGAAGCCTCTGCAGAGCCGGGAAAGAAACCCGTTGACGATTAAGTAGAGGCAAGCATGACAGGGCACAGCAGACCGCCAAGGAAGCAAGAAGGGAGGCAAGGGAAGGCAGGTAATATGTTTGTGCTTCTAGCCATCGATAATACGACAGCCACGGGCGGTGGATGATCGCTCAGAAACAGCATGGCGCAGAAACCAGCAAATTATAGAATGGGAGTCTCGTGCTGTCAGCCTTGAGCCCATCACCACAGTTCCCAGATCTTGGGGTCCAGCACCGTACGCATGACCTCCCAATGACCCAGTGCGCTCTTCTGGTGCCACTGCGCCAGCTTAGCCGTGTCGTTGTTCCTGAGGATGCCGTCCTCGGCGCCGAGTTTGAAGTTGGCGTCCAACACCTCGTGCTGCGGCATCATATACGCGCGCCGGGACCTGCTGCCCAGATAGTCGCTCTCTGTAGGCCTCCTGAACGTGATGCCACCAGAAGTCTTCTTGCAGAAGATGACCATGTTGGTGAAATCCTTCTTGTCCTTTGCCAAAGTCTCTTCGTCGGGAGCGGCCGACTCACGGAAGATACGACACGAAGGGAACACCTCCCGGATAGTGTTGACGATGATCCTAGGAGCTGGGTGAACAAAGTCGCCAGCGTAGTTCTCAGATTGGTCAGCATGTGTGTTTGGGGGCCAGACGGCGGGTTTCATCACTCACAATGGCGATCACGCCGTCAGGTTTCAGTAAGGAGCTCAGTCCCTGGAGGAACTCCAGGGTGAAAAGAGGGATGGGCTCGGCGCCGCCGGTGAACACATCATGGACAATGTAATCGTACTGAGCTTCCGCATCGTTGACAAGAGAAGCCGTGTAGCTGACGGCATCGTCGATAACCGCTGTGTGGTTCTTGGGCAGTTGGAAATACTTGGAAGCGAACTCGTGAACCACTGGATCAATCTCCACGACAGTCGTATCAATGCCATGCGCGACGAGAGCCGCTGGCGTCGTTCCAATACCCAGGCCGCTGGTTTACATTAGCGTGGACTATGACATGCGGCCAAGAGAGACCTACATGACGAGAGCTTTGGCTTCATTGTCAGGAACGGGGCTTGTAACCTCAACAAGTCGGGTGGCCTCGAGCATAACAAAAACGCCATAGATGGGCTCAGCCACACGAGGATCCGTAGGCCTGACCTTCATCCATTCACCTCCAAGGAGCGAGTGATCACAGCGCATGACGCGGAACCCCTTGTCAAGGCTCTCAATGACGGAAATGTAGCCGGTCAGTGACTCCCTGCGGTCCAGAAGGATCCAATTGTCAGCCTGCAGCGTGTAGTTGAGGCCCACAGTGGCAGCAGGGGACATGACATGGTAGTTGTGCATGGCTGTGTGGTACAGCGCTGGCAGGGACACCACGATTAGGTTCGAGGGCGCGAACAAGGCATATGCAGCGCCAGCAGAAGCTCAAGCCCGATTCGCGTCGTGAAGAAGGCTTGCCCGATGAATGCCTGAATCACGCCGTCCGTGAGGTCTCAAAAAGCTTGAGGATCAGCCACGATGCGATACCTGGTCCGGCCTCGGCGAAGAATTGGGGCAGGAAAGAGAGATCAGCATCCTCCAACATTGTGGCGACGGTGGCGGCAGATATGGCAACCAGGGGAAACAAAGTGAGCAGTTCAGTCACAAGCGGCCCATAATGTGCTGTGAAGGTGTTGCTCCAGCCGAAAAGGAAGAATTGGATCGTGGGGATCCACATGGCAATGACGGGCAGGAGATGGGCGGGTTTGATGGGCAGTGCGCGGTTGAGCCAGATGTTTCCAGACCATCCGGCAAACGCTGCGCCCATGATGACCTTGGAATGCCATACTGACGATGGGATCGATCCATAGACTGGCGAAAGAGTCAGGTAAGACACGTTGGAGTAGGCAGCCACAAGGATGAGCAGAGTAGTCGTCTTGAAATAGAGGGCGAGCTGCTTGAGGATCCAGGACTCTCCCGAGTCCTTCTGGGCTTTCGAGGCGAGACTCTTGAGCTCATTCTCGAATTGCTCGGGGCTCGCAGGCTGAGGCGTGAGATCGTCAATCTTTCCGGTCTTTCGTTTGGAGGCCATGTCGAACGTGGTGTTGTCGATGAGGTGCAGTGACGTCGGAGGGGAAAGTACGGTTCCGTCAGGCTCTGAGTCTACAAGAAGAGAACGCACCGACCGACACGCGTAGAGGGAATCGATGACCAGAAATACAAGAGAAGAAAATAGACCTTCCAACAGCCGGCTGCTGAAGTTCAAAGAGAAAAATGTGATGGCAAAGCCAAGAAACTACTTTGTCAAGTCAAGTCCCAGATGTGGTACGGTGGATGAGCGTCGTTTGCGAACGGGGACACGTGCTCACTCGCTGATCACTGGTGGTTCTCAACGCAGCACCAGTTGCACCAGGTCCGTGCCCGATCTGGCGAAGGACCCCTGGTTTGAGCACTTGGGCTCCACTCTCTCCTGGCCACTCTGGTCCAAAGTCACGACAGGAAATGAAAGGCTTCTCTTGGCGAATCAATTTTTTAATATTTGCATTGCGAATAGCCGCGGGGATAGAAAGTGAGCTCGCGCTCAGTCTATACAAGATGCCATCGTTGCCTTGCGGAATGGCTTACCTCCACCCCCAGCCAAACCCCCCCTTCTCCCGCGAACCTCACCCCCCAGTGCTTACACCAGATGAGAAGAGTCCACAAGGGTTGTATCTTCTCAACCGGCAGGGATGGCCACATGGTGAGCCATACAGGATGCCATCGTTGCCCTGCGGACTGACTCTTTGTCAGACCCCCCCACGGCCAGCAATCTGGCCGACGCGACGTGATATGGTCGGATAGCCGTCGAGACCGGCTATGCAGGATGCCATCGTTGCCCTGCGGACTGATCGTTCTTCGTCGACCAGACCCCTTGCGATACTCCTCCTTGCAGCCACGGGCAGACAGGTTTTGCCACCCGGTACACAAAGGATGACTGGATTACCTCAGCCATACAGGATGCCATCGTTGCCCTGCGGACAAGCGTCTCCCGCTTGACCCCTTGAGCAGAACATGTTCCGCTCAGATCTTGACGCCCTCGATGATGGGCCTGGCCTCCTCACTCCTCCACCAGCTGACGCCCTCCTTGCCGGGATACGTGTATTGGTCCATGCTCTCGGGCTTCATCTCGACGCTGTAGCCGGCCTCGGTGGGCGTCTGGTAGTAGCCGTCCTTGATGACCGAGGGGTGGAGGAAGTGCTCGTGGAGGTGGTCGACGTACTCGAGCACAGAGAGCTTGCCGCTAACGACAACGTAGTCAATGGTGCTGAGGTGCTGGGTGTACTCGGGCAGGCCGACACCGCCGGAGTGGGGGACGATGGGCACGTTGAACTTTTTGGCCATCAGGAGAACGGCGAGAACTTCGTTGACACCGCCCATGCGGCAAGCATCGATCTGACACACGTCAATGGCTCCAGCCATGAGGAGCTGCTTGAAGACGACACGGTTCTGGCACATCTCGCCCGTGGCGACACCAATGTTGTAGGGCTTGAGGGCCTCGCGGACGGCCTTGTGGCCGAGAATGTCGTCGGGAGAGGTGGGCTCCTCGATGAACCAGGGCTTGAACTCCTTGAGCTCCTTCATGTAAGCAATGGCCTCGGGCACCGACCAGACCTGGTTGGCGTCGACCATGAGAATGTTGCCCTTGTCATACCCAATGACGTCGCGCGCAATGGTCAGCCTCTTCTTGTCCTGCTCAACGTTGCTGCCGACCTTGAGCTTAAAATGCCTGTAACCCTTGCTCAGGGTCTCCTGCAGCAAGCCCTTCATCTTGTCCTCTCCGTAGCCTAGCCAGCCGGCGCTGGTGGTGTAGGCGGGGACGGCGCGGTTGTTCTCGGCATCTTTGATGCGCTGGGCCTTGCCGCCCTCTTGCTCCTTGAGGAGGGCGGTGGCCTCCTCGGGCGTGATGGCGTCGGTGATGTAGCGGAAGTCGATGCACTGGACAAACTCCTCTGGGGACATGTCGGCGACGATGCGCCAGACGGGCTTGCCGAGGACCTTAGCCCAAAGATCCCAGATGGCGTTGACAACGGAGCCAAGAGCCAGGTGAATGACACCCTTCTCAGGGCCAATCCATCGGAGCTGGCTGTCGTTGACCAGGTACCTCCAAGTCTCGCCCCAGTTGGCGACCAGAGATGAGAGAGTCCTGCCCTTAATGCGGTCGCCGAGGTAGTCAATTGCTGTGCAGACGATGTCGTTGCCGCGACCAATTGTGAAGGTCTGTTGAGGAAGATTGTCAGTCAGGGAATCCGAAGCGATGCGGCAAACAAAAAGAATGTCGAGACGACGGGAGCACTCACCATGCCGTGGCCGCTGTACTCGGAGTCAGTCTCGAGGACACAGTAGGCGGCGGAGTAGTCGCCGGCAGCGTTCATGGCGTCGGATCCAGTCTTGTCGAGCGACGTAGGGAACCTCACATCGCGGGTGCTCCACCCGGTGATGGTGATTTCTTGGGCCATATTGGCAGTCGTGTGGTGGGGAAGAGGGGAAGGAGAGGGCGTGAAGGAGGTGTGTGATGATAGACAGACAAAGATGACAATGGCCCAAAGTGAGGCGTGGCGAGTGAAGTTATATATACCTTTGCGTGCCTACTTTTTCGTCCTCGTTCTGCTCGCCCATTGCAAACTCACCCCGCGTCTAGAGATCGGCTCGTCAGGTGCTTTACCTCTGAGCCAGGACGCGCCATACGGAACGGCAGGGATCAGCAAGGGGCCACGGCATACGTGACGGCACCTTGGAGCGTGCCAATTGATGCTGCATGGAATAGAGGGGGAGGGGTAACCAGGAGGGGTCGAAGTGGGGATTAGTGGGCAGGACGGCCCTGGCGACCTCGAGAGTGGTGAGAGGGACGCTTGTCCGTGCCGGGTCCGGCTGCTACCCTCGGGAAAAGGTTTTGATTGATGGAGAAATTATCCGTCGGCTGCTGAGATGGACAGGGCGTTCGGGGCGCTAGGGGGGTGCGAGACGCGACGGATACAGTCGAGTGGGAGGGACAAATTATCGCATTGCGCTCATTGCGCTACCTACCCAAGCCATGGTCTAGCACCTCAGCCCGATGGCCTGGAACCCACGACGCGCGGAGTCGATGCCGCTCGTGTACGCCGTGTTGTTTTGTCTCCCGACCGTCTTCCCATGCCGACGCCTTTTTTTCTGGTCGTATGATCAAGATGCCTGACAGACAAGTCGTTGTCACAACAGGATCGAAGCCGGGAGGCCGAACCAAGGGCCAGTCGGGACTATCTTTAGGACGCGATGAATGGGTGAGCCATTTGTGTTGCTTCCTCCTCACTCCGTCACCCGTCTCGCCCAACGGCATTCAATATGCAGATTCTTCAAAATCGAATGCTCAACATAGGTCAAATTGGTACTGAAGAAATCGAATCACGAGATACTTTTGTGCAGCCATGGGCCAAGAGTTACTGGCGGAAAAGGTTAACGGCGAGAAATAGATTGAACTGTTGCCGGTGTGCCGGTCGGAGAAATGTGCCGAGGAGCATGCATCGACCCTTAGCTGTGCCCAACAGGAAAGGAGCTGTCTGAAGGACAGTGACTAGAAAGCGTCACGGGGGACGAACACTCTTCTAGAAGCCATATCGAAGCTTTGGTTCCCAATAATCCATACGGCCGGCTGTGAAGGTGAGAGTCCTTGCTAAGGTGCTATGTGGGAAGTTGACAGTGGAGAACCGCCAGCCAGGTGAGGCAATGCGCCGGGACAGGTACCGATACTTGGCATCCGTACTGGGTCCTGAATATCTTTGGCCTGGCCCAATCGTCATAAGCCATCTGGGGAGGGCAAGGCTATCATTACTAGGCATCTCCTGAGGAGCCGTGATTGATACCCAGATGTGCCAAGCAAGGTTAGGCTCGTAATTGACAATGCTGCTTGGTTCGAGCCACGTGACGAGATGGAAACAATGACGTGGGCCTCAAGCCCCCTGGCGTCCAGCTTGACAGGCTGCATGGCTTGAAGGTTGCAGTCTGCAGGCCAAAACCTGGCCAAGATGAACCCCGTCAACTTTCATCCACCACCATCATTCGTTGTGGTCATTCCACATGCACGCCCGCCCTGATTGCTTTCGTCCTCCCAGGGAAGCTGGCCTGCAAGCCTCACCTTTCCCATTTCGAACGAGGCGCACAAGTGTGCCGGCTCCCATTAACTACCTATTGTCCTTCAACTGTGCAGGCCCATCCACAGTAGGGTGGGTGTAGGAAGAAGCATTATACCCCGCCGCATGCACAGCCATGTAGAGTTGACTTTGCGAAATGGTGAGGTGAGCCGAGTTGGCTGACACCAGGGCCTTGCAGGGCGAATCCTGTTTTCATCATCCCTGGACCCAAGACCCTTCCCCAGACTGTAGTACACGTCGACGAACGTCATAGGTCGCCGTTTGCTTCACATGTCGCCAGTCTCGTTTATAATGCCAAAACCTCCACAATGGCGCAAAGACCATAGCCCTGCCGTCGTTAACACCCCGTATCACAATGTCAGCGGCTCAGCTATCCACGCGTACCAGTTCGTCTGCTCAGCGATCATCGATGGATCGCACACGCATTTCCACAAACCACTCAGCTGCACCATCATCCTCGCCGGGTCTCCAGCAGGCCAAGCCCGAGAAAATGAGAAAGAGACTCCAAAAGAACCCTTCCCGGCGGTCGGCCTCCAGTAACCTGTCGTTGAGTTTCAAGGCTGGTGCCAATCCTGTGGTACAGCAAACGATACAACCCATCGCTTCGTCTCCCCGCGTGCCGCCAGATCTGAGTGATGCCAAATGGCAAGAGTACCTACGGCGGAGTGGCATGTTGGCGATGGACTCATCGTCACCGTTGCCAGGACTTAGTCCTCTTCAGGAACGAGCCGATGCCAGCAACGTCGAGCAGACACCAACGATCATACCGGAATTCAAACATCTCGCTGTTAACAACACACCTCCTCGGCCGCTTCTTAATAGTTTTGGTGTCAACTCTCCGACCTCTTCAACTTCGACGGCTTCCAGTGTCAGGCGTCAGGCAAAGACCCCGGTCACATCCATTGGCCAGCTGGAGGCAGGCTCATTCGGGCGGCACTCCACCGAAGCCAGGAAAGCCACGAGCGTTGACCTCATTGCGGCCCAGTATCAAGCTCTCCTCGAGCCCAGTGATACGGATTCCATATACACGGACTGTTACTCAGATCCTCCGCCACGCTCCGAACGACGACTGACATCGTCGGGAACGAGGCGGCAACACAGCTCGGAGGAAGTCCCACCGCAGAATGTCATTGCCGTCCCACCAACGCGTCGAAATACACAGGCCCATTCGCCCACCTCGGACGACGGCACTTTGGTCGGCTTTGACGAGGAGGCGATCTACTTTAAGCCCTTGTCATTCTCGCCAGGACCGCCTTCCGTACTGCACCATCGAGTGTCGACAATGTTGCGACGATCCGTGCCGCAAGGA
>NW_003315028.1:1202626-1205719 GCF_000150825.1 Verticillium alfalfae VaMs.102
GAGTCTTGGTCCCGAAGCGATACCTCGTCTTTGCCTTAATCGAAGCTTGGCGATCAAAGTTAAAACGCGAAAACGCTAAATCTGTAATATATGACGTTGGTAGACCACGACTTTAATACCATAACAATTTTATTCAACTCTTGGGTGTCTAAACAGAGAATAGCCCTTTTGTGGATGGCGAAATACCTTATTGATGTGATTGAGTGATAGTACACAACCCTAGGCTTGATGCCTTACTGGGGGAGTAAGATCAGCCTTGTGAGCTCATCCTTAACAATCAAATATCGTAGGCGCGATGGTTTGCATAGGTACCTAGGTAAGGCATGTGTGATGGTACATAGCGGCTTGAATCACCAATGCACGGACCAGCCGATTGTCAGCGTGACATATCTACATGGTTGGAGACGCAATTAAGCTATGACGCATTTTGTCGAGCACCCGATTCACCAACGTGTCGGTTGCATGTCAGTCCATTCAAAGGCTGACCTCTGAAGCATAGCTTCATGCCGACAGCCGAGGGTTGACCGCGTTTCCGTCTCGAAGCAATGGCTGCGGACGACGACTTTGGGGCGGACGCCGACTTCCTGGCGGCGCTCGCAGCGTCCGACTCGAGCAGTTCACGGCCGCACGCGCCGCCGCCGCCACCGAAACCACATGCAGCACGACAACAAGGCGCGCCCAGGATCCAGCAACCGACACCTCAGAGACTCGACAAAGCACCACCGGCGAGTGCGTCGGCCACTGGCGGCAAAGTGGTGCAGCCGACGCCACAAGCGCTGCCAAAGCGGTCTTCTGGTTCTGCGATCCAGGTGTCGCCCCGCCAGAGGGGAAACCCGGTCCTCGCGTCTCTACGTTCGCTCCCGTGGGAATATAGCGATATTCCAGCCGACTTTGTGCTCGGCTTGACCACCTGTGCGCTCTTCCTGAGGTACGGACACCGACCAACCTCCCACTACTGCTGTCCCAGCTGCTGACAAGTCTGTGCTGCAGCCTGAAATACCACCGCCTGCACCCTGAATACATTTATCAACGGATACGAAACCTGCAAGGAAAATACAACCTGCGCATCATCCTTGCCATGGTCGACATCCCAAACCATGAGGACTCCCTGCGCGAACTGTCCAAGACTTCGCTGGTCAGCAACGTGACTGTCATATTGTGCTGGTCCGCCGCCGAGGCCGCCCGGTATCTCGAGCTGTACAAGTCATACGAGCACGCCAACTTCAGCGCCATTCGCGGCCAGCAGTCGTCCAGCTACGCGGAGAAGCTCGTCGATTTTGTGACTGTGCCCAGGAGCGTGAACAAGGCAGATGCCATTGCGCTCGTGAGTACGTTTGGCAGTCTGAAAGACGCTGTCAACGCCGACGCCGAGCAGATTGGCGTCATTGCTGGGTGGGGAACAATCAAGGTGAACAAGTGGATCGCTGCGGTTGACGAGCCGTTCAGGGCCAAGAAGGCTGCCAAGCGCAAGCTCGTCCATGACGAGAGCACAGAGGACGGGACGCCATCGCGGCTCGACCAGGCTCGTCCCCTTGGGCGTGTCCCTCTGCGCGAGATGTCTTCGATGGGTGGCGCGTCCGCAGACACCCCGCCCACCGAGGCTGTTCCTAGTGGCGAAGCATCCGCAAGGAAGAAATCAGGGACCCAGCGGCCTGCTGTCGCAGCCGACGAAGACGATGAGGATGCAATGATCGCCGCTGCCATTGAGGAGTCAAAAATCACGGCGAGAGCAGAGGCTTCACAGAGAATTGAGCCCTCCCAGAGAACAGAGTCTGCGGCCAGCAGCCGTGCGCCAGATGAGCTCACTGATGGCATAGCAGCGGCGCTGGCAAGGTTACGTGACGGCGGGTGACGCGACTTGTGAGTAGGGACAAATAAACAAGTGGCTCGTGGCCTGCAGGCCATGGTCCGACATGCCCATGAACGCAACGTAACGAGTACAATGTAATAGAAATCAGATCTGATAGGATTTCGCTGATGTAGAATAGGGTGACAATGTCTCAACAGCACTACTGAGGATTGACGTCAGGAGACGCTTGGCATGATGTTCTGGGTGGCACTGCTAGGCTGCCAATGAGGGCTCCTTCGCAATGTTTCACGTGGTCTATGGTATTGGAGAATAAGTAGCATTAAACAGTGTGGCATGGGTTTTGTGCTTCCCCTGTAGATACGATGAGCCGGATCCAGCGCTGGCGAAGAGATGAGTTTTGTCTATGTATGTGTTTGTGTGTGTGTGTGTGTGTGAGTGTGTGTGTGTGAGAGAGAGAGAGAGAGAGAGGGATCAAGTGATGGATGTCCTAGGCGCCGCCATCGCGCTTGGCGTACTCTTCTTCCATGGCCTCCTCATAAAGTCGGTCAGCCTCTTTTTCGGCGTCCGTCTTGGGACGCGCCGTTCCTGCGCCTGTGTTCACTCCAGCTCCTGAAGCGATGGGAGTTGTGTGCCATTCGGTTGTCGTGGCTCCGTGCCCGTTACCAGTGGTGCCTGACTCAGTGTCTCTGGCCGGGGTGTTGTCGAGCGGGAGTCCCATGATGAAGGACGTATATGGGCGGATGACGAATGTTGCTTCAGGGTCCTTTCTCGATGATGTGTCAACTTTATCTTTGCTGTCTTGGAACAGAATTGAAGGCCCGGGTTCGGTCGACACCTTTTGTATTACGCAAATGGCCTGGATGGTAATATGTAGAAGGTCGTGGATCTCTGCCTGGGTGGCGACCTTGTTGGAGGCCTACAGGTACAGACCTCAGGCTCGCAAGAGGGGCGAACCGAATGGAGTCAGTCCCCTTGTTAGACCCCTAAATCGCTGCAGTCACACTGACTACGGGGGCAAGAAGACCCAAAGTTGGCCGTTTCCCTTTTCGACGGCCATTGACCAATCACAGCTCGTATAATGCTGATTACCGCCGTTGACCTATCCCTCAACACTGACATCCACCTCTACTGTGCTTTTTGTAAAGCAAGGGAAGCATGGTCAATGAACTTTGAAGACGGGTCCTGCAGATATTCCTTCCGATTCTTCTATTGACTCTATAAAGCTTCTGGGTAACCTTTTCCCCCTTCTCGTTTTCGGTACAATCCCACTTGATCATCACGGG
>NW_003315028.1:1206325-1230614 GCF_000150825.1 Verticillium alfalfae VaMs.102
CGAAGCGTAAGTCTCAAGGCTCCTCTCTGGCTCCCCCCACAACTCATACATCGCCCTGGCCCTCCTTTCAATTACCCCCAATCACCAAAACACAACAGCCTCCAACTAACACATTCCCAACAGCCGCCTCGTACAGGGAAATCAGGGCCGAGTGCGTCCGCAGCATCGAGCAAGACGGCGACCACGTCCGTGCCGCCGTGCTCGAAGTCTTTGAGCCCTACGACCTGCCCGCCCAGACCCTAGACGACCTCTCTGCCCACCTCGCCCGCTCGCCGCGCCAGGTCGACTTCCTCATGCAGTTCCAGCACTGCGAGCAGGAGCCCGCCTCGAACCGCGCCGCCATCTCTGCCCTGACCATTGCCGCCGGCTACCTCTTTGGCGGCCTCATCCCGCTGTTCCCGTACTTCTTCGTCGGCGAGGGCCAGGTCGACCTCGCGCTGTGGATCTCCGTGGCCGTCATGGTCGTTGCGCTGTTTGCTTTTGGATACGTCAAGACGTGTGCCGTCAGTGGTTGGCACGGCGGCCGGTGTGTGTGGGAGGCCGTCAAGGGTGGTCTCGAGATGGTCGTCGTGGGCGGAGCCGCGGCTGGAGCGGCCATGGGACTGGTGAAGTTATTTGACGGCATGGCAAATGGAGGCACTACTGTTATCATGTAGTTCTGTATGGCTACGCGTGTGCGGGATCGTTGGCGGGCTGGCGTTTATAGGCGTAAGGAGGTATGCGGTCGGTACCGCAATGGAGGCTACCAGGTGTCATGATTCCACCTCACCTCGGGTTGGAGTACGGCGTACAGGATACTGAAGGAAAATTGGCCCCCCTTGGATCAGGGCGGATGCCACCCTTTGTATTTATCAAGGGAATTTTGCACGAAACACAACTCTACCAATTCAAACAATCATTGAGGTGAACACTCGGTGATATTTCCTGGAGCCTTGTTCACTTCGCTGTGGGTAATTATTAGTACAGCTGTGGGAGCGGTTCCCCATCCTTATACAAACGCCCCTCCTACACACAATACACATATTTTGGGTGCGCCAGGCAAGTGCGCGCAGCCTCAAGGAATGCGATCCAGAACAAACATGGTCAGAACTCCCGGCTCTCTCCAATATCACATACATCGAACACACCCTTGGCGGGAAGACCCTGCCACTCCATAGCCTTCTGCAGCAATTTGGGCGGTTCGAGGACTTCCTCCATGGTCAGAGCCCAGGTGCCCCAGTGGATGCCCATGGCGCGCTGGCAACGTGTGTCGCGGAAGATCTCAACAGAGTCGTAGGGATTCGCGTGCATGCTCGAGAAGGCGACGCGCGGGTAGTACGCGCCAATGGGAATCAGGCCAAGGTCAAACGGACCTCGGTGCTGACCGATCTGTTTGAACTGAGGGCAGGTGGGCAGAGCCTTGAACTCAGGGCTGTCGAGGTCCATGCCGTCCCGGGGCACCATGCGGTAGCCCGTGTCGCCGCCGAACCAAACAGAGCGACCGCCAGTCTTGACGGCCCAAGAGCACCAGAGAGTCGTGTCCGTGTCCCAGAGGGTGCGAGCCGAGGTGTGCTGGCAGGGGAGGCAGGAGATGGTGGCGCTGATGGTCTCGGGGCTGTCCGTCTTCTCGTTGGTCTTGTCAAGGGTCAGGGTCAGGTCAGCACTGTCCCACCAGTCGAGCTCGGTGACGTTCTTGAGGCCAGCTGACTTGAACCAGGACTCCAAGCCGAGGCCGACAAAGAAGTGAGCTTTGGGGTTGTGCTTCTGCAGCTCAAGAACCGACGTGTGCGACAGGTGGTCGTAGTGGCTGTGGCTGATGACAACAGCATCGACGAAGGGGATATCGCTGAGCTCGCAAGGCTTTGGGGTAAAGCGTTTGGGGCCGAGGAAGGAGAAGGGCGAGCATCGATCCTCAAAAACGGGATCAAAAAGGACGCGGAGGCCGGATGGAAACTCGACGTAGTAACAGGCATGGCCTAGCCACGTCGCGCGCAGCTTGTCTGAAGCGTGCCGTGTTGGCAAGAATTTGGGCGGCACAACATTCACAGTAGGCGGAGACGTGTCCGGGGTTTTGAGATCGCCCTTGAGTGTCGGCCTGTGGAGAGGGAGGATGAGCAGGCTTATCGATGGACAATGGTGGGTAGAATCATGCTCACCAGACGATGTCTCTAACAGGGTTCAACTTTTGATATGAAGGGTGGGGGTTTTTAAAGTGCACAATGGATCCGTTCTTCGTGACATGGTGAGGCTTGGCGCGAGCATCTTCGGGTGTGTCGGTGGACTCCGGCAGCTTTGTGATGGAGGATGTGTAGGAGGCCACGGCCAGAGCGACGGCAGCCATGGGTGCAGAGGAACGGATCAGACCGTGGGACGTGGATGGAGTAGCTTGGGCTTTGAATGAACGGAAGAGACTTCGCAGCTTGCCGATTGACATGATGCAACGAGAAGGAGGCAATGGGACTGTGCAAGATCCGAAGGGGGACGGAGGAAGTTATAGTGGTTAGCCATGCACCTTCTCTCGTGATGAAGAGGCAGAAAGGCAGGCAGGCAGGCAGGTCGATAAATCCACTACGCAATCAATGGTTGCCATGAGACTTTGACATGCCATGTGGACAGGGGTAGCTTCATGATGGGCCTGTGTCCAAGGTACATTCAAAGGCCAGTCGCACTCGCATCCAGCAGCAGCAGAATGATCGAAAGCCGCCGTACCGCCGTGGACTTAATCGGACTCGGACTTAGGTAGTGACCCACCAGCCTGCCTCAGGAGCTTGTCTGTTGAGGTACATGTAAGGCCTGGGCGTGAGCCTGAGAGCCTTACCTTTAGTGTGCCTACGACGTGTAGTAGGTACCTAGGTACCTTACCTAAGTAAGGTGTAGGACCAAAATTTCCAGCGCCCGGAGTCTACGGGCTTCGCCCTCCCCACCTGCTCAGCATCCCTAACCCTCTGGCAGCAACAAACCGCGTTATGCTCCCCTCCCCCCCGGCTGCAGGCTGACATATCAATGCCACTGGCAAGCTGACGGCATGCGTCAAGAGAAGAGAAATGCCACGACAGCCCTGAACTCGTCCCCCAGACCTGCCGAAAGCTATTCTCTTGTACCGCTCTCCTTGCTTCCACAGCGGCAAACGATGGCTTCTCTCCCACTCCTGTTCCTCCATCGCCCTGAGATATCTTCTCTTTGCCTGATCGAGATTGACGATACCTTTTGCAACGCATTGCAAACTCGAGGCGCTGGTCCATCTGTGTCTGTTCCGGATCTGTACCGTCAGAGGACGCACTCTTGGAGTCAGGTCCTTCCTGATCAGGCGAAGCCGTCTCTATGGAGGCGGTCTCAGCTCCCTCTGTGCCGTCCAAAGTGTGCTTGACGTGCGGCCGCAAGATATGTGGTACCCTCGCTAAACCCTCCAGTCGTCTCACGTCACTCTGAATGCTCCAATATCTCGGCCGTCTGAAAGTAAGTCCCTGTCGGAGACAGTCAAGCTCGTCCTCGCAGGACCTTGCGATGTTGTCCTGCAGACTCTGCCGGACAGCATCACCTTGTTGTGCCGCTACGGCAAGGGCGTGACATCGGTCGAGGCATGTTTGTAAGACATCTATTGCATCGCGTGGGGCTCGCTTATCTGCCATGACACCCTGGATCTTCCATGATGCCGACTCGGAACAGCCGTTGCGCAAGCGATGCATCTTCTGGTCGATCATCCTCCATCTTCTTTCATTGCGCTGTCTAACCCAGGACGGGATGAATATCTCGTGCTCTCGCGGTGCGTCGTACTGGTTGTGAGACATCCTGGGTCCTCTATTTTTCTCCTCTCGAGCTTGGATGATCTCTGCTTATACTAAATCCACCAGCCTTGAGTGAGGGGACACTCGATGCCACAAAGGGTGTATATATCATGCACGGCGAGCCAATTCCGATACACGCCTTGTCGCCGTAAGCTTCATCACCCAGAAAGCAAATTTGGTCAGGTCTGCATAGTCACACGGTCAACACGGAGCTTAAAAAGTTCAAGGTTCATTCATCATTACAGGTCAGCTTAGACCAGCATCAAACACACGCTCAGGAAACCAAAACCTTGCCGCACCAAGTCCCTCGGGATGTCATATGCCCAAACAAACCGTAGTACCCGAAATACAAAATCATCAACGAGGGGTGATCGCCTCGCTCGAATCACATATCGAGTCCACGGGTATCTTCTCTCAGCTCGTCGCTCCCCAGCTCCTTTTCCAGTTCGTCGGCTACAAAGCCTTCGTAGTCATCCAGGTTCTTCTGCACGTGAATCTTGAACTTGATCACGTCATTCAGCATGCGGTCAATCTCCGTGTGGAGCTCCTCCCGCAGTGCGTTTGCTCGCAGCACGAGCTGTTCGTACCTGGACTGCTGTTAGCAAGGAGAATTCCGTCTCTCGCCGTTCGTGCGTCACTCACTCGATGCTCGTGTTCATCTCACGCTGCTCCATTAATTGAACCGATTCGGACAAGGAACCACGCATCTTGGCGAGTTCCTTCTCCATCTTTTCAATCTGGGCATCGGAAGCCATCTTCTGCGTCGTCGTGACCTGGTCTCCCTGTTAGTCCTCATGGTCGCCCGTTCGGTGCGCTACTGCAGACGGTCGCTCACCTCCTTGGTCTTTTCGTATTCTTCCTCAGCTGCGCGGACGCGATGCTCTAGGGCCTCCACCTCATTCCGTTTGTCCTCGATGGCCTCCTTGATTCCGTCCAGCAAATCGTGGTCCTTCATCATCAAGTCCATCGCGACACTCCTTCGTTCCGAGATTTCTTTCCGCAGGGTGAGCAAGCTATTCTTAATCTGACCGCGCAGGTCCAGGTTGAGAATGTGAGCCGGCTGGTAGCCCGTCGTGGGGTCTGCGAGCAGCCTGTCCGTCGAGCCGGAGCCGCTGGAACCCTTGAGTTGAGAAGAGCCAAAGTCGGGCCCGTCGTTGACGGTCACTTGAAGCTCAAAGTCTCTGCCCTTGGCGTTGACAGCCGTGGCTGGAATGAGGCCAATCTGGTAGGCAACCGTGTTGTAATTGTCGACCATACGCTCCAGGTCGTCGAGCTTGTGGCTCGCCTCCATCTCGCGGTCTGCCAGCTTCTTCTTGACGTCCTCCAGCCTCTGGCTTGCCAGCTCGATACCCTTCTGAAGGCGATCTTGCTCAGAGGTCATGCGGTCGATATCCTGCATGCTGATGCCCTGATCGTCCACGATCTTTTGCAGCCCGCGGCGCTCTTCCTCGGCCTCTTTGAGCTCCTCCATGAGCTTGTCGAGCTCTTCCTGCAAAACCTGGCCGCGGTTCTCATACTTGTCCGTTCTTTGTATCGCGAGTTCATTGTACTCTTCAAACTTGACCTTGTCCTCCTCCATGATTTTGAAGTGGTTGTCGAGCAAGGCAGGATCTGGTGTCGACTTTTCCAGGTCTTCAATCTCCCGCAACAGCCGGCTATTTTCCGCCTCCAGCATCTCGAGCTCTGATGAATATTTGGAGTTGGCATGTTCAAACGCCTCGGCCATGAGCTCGACGTGCGGCGCCAGCACCCTGTCAGCCTCATCGTCGCCCGCATCCTCGTCCATTGAAAGCCAATCCCTGTATGCCTTGCTCAGAAAGTCGAAGATGACGTGGTCGCCGCTGACGTCAATACCACTCTCTGTGCACGCGTCGTCGTAGCGATTGGCCGCGTAGCCGTCCAGCATCTGCGCGAGCTGCATCATCCAGTGCAGCACGCCGAGGAACGTGCTCCAGTTCTGACCGCCGACAGCGGCAATCTGGCTCTTGGTGATGCTCCGCTCGTATGGATACCGCAGCTGCTTGAGGATGGGGGGCACCTCCTGGTCGATGTTCTTCTGGAAGCGGTAGCTGGGGTCGATGCGGTGGTAGAGCCACTGAAACATGTAGTTGAAGTCCTTTTGCGTCGGTGACTTGATAATGTTCTGCGAAAGGGTGTGCTTCATCTGCATTTCAAAGTTGTTCTGCGCGAGGTAGTCGAGGAGTTCCTGCGCTATCTTGGCCTGGTAGGACCTGTCGCGGAGAGGACGAGGGTCGCGCGGCACGCCGGCCGGCTGCGGCGCTTGCTGGAAGAAGCTCTGGTGGCTCATGGGCCCGTTTGTCGAGGGGTCGCGAGCGATAGACGCTGCTCCTTCGGTCGGCGTCGGTCGAGGCGCGACCCGGGGCGGGCGCTGGGCGCGAAGGGCTTGGGGGTCTCGGAAGGAGGAGCGCTTGACGGAGGAGAAGCCCAGGTCGGCGAGGTTCGCGCCGGAGGAGGAGCGCTGAAACTTGGGCTGGCTGGGTCGCGAGAGCGCCAGGGACTGCCTAGATCCCGACACGGATCGCACATGGCTGTTGGAGAAGGGCACGCCGGCGCTCGAGTTGGATCGCTTCATGGCGGATGCAGGCTGGGGAAGGGCCGAGTTGTGGTTGAGATTTCCAAGAGTCTGCATGAGGCATCAGTCAGGTTTGCCCGCGAAGGGCCATGCGCTGCGTCGCAAAGCAGACTTGTCGATCACGTTGCGCGCACCCTGTTTGCTCACCTCTCGTGGCCTGCGAACACTCCACAGACCTGTGTCTTGCGACATTGTTCTTTGGTGATTTGTGGCGAGTATTTCGGGGCTGTTCGGCGAGTCGACACCTGATCAAGCCGGTATATAGAGTCTCGTACAGGACAGAATAAGCTGGCTAAGTAGCCACAGGTGGAAGTACCTATTCCGAAAGCTTTAGATTGGGGGAGGGGGGGGGGGTTGTGTGGTGTTGCCCAGGGGTGGGGGAACCCTGAATGTAAACAAAGGCACCGAAACGTGCTGATTGGGCGCGCATTCACGAAAGACAACAGCCCGGCCTCGGGCCATGAGATCATGCTGGCCACGTGACCATAAAACAGAGGATCCCAACGATGGGCGGGTCCCTACCCCCAGCATCTGGCTGCATCAGCTCCAGCCGACGGTACGTGCACCGAAGCCTCGGCCCAGCGCCGGGCATCCTCTTTCTCCATCCGTCGAGGGCACATGCTGTCCCGCCTCGTCTTCGACAGACATCTACAGCTGTCTCCTGATCACCACCATCCCATCTCGCCAGAGGGCATGCAAGGTAGACGCTGAACCTGCTGCCTGTTTAAGCATGGCGATACGAGAGGAACTCGTCGCATCGGCGGTATGTCCCTGCATTTCTCTTCGTCTTCCTCAGAAGGCTCAAAAACTGTTGTGTTACGAGCGAAGCAGCTAACACGCATCCAGGCACAATGTCAGTCTCAGCCATCATGGTGGCCGACAGTAATTTCTTGGATGAATCTGACCAACTCACAGTCCTGCTTGACCCGAGCGTCGCGAACTCATCGGTCGATAACCGCGTCTCCTTCCTCCGAACCAAGAACCTTACACAAGAGGAAATCGATGCGGCACTCGCCCGCGTGGGTGTGCAGTCACCAGCCGGTACTGCACCACCGCCAGCCATGAGCAGCCCCTACCAGAACAGCCCGCAACAGTACTACGGCCAACCATACGCGCCGCAACATGCCGCCTGGCAGCCGCCCCCGCCTCCGCCAAAGCGGGACTGGAGGGACTGGTTCATCATGGCGACGGTCGTGGGCGGTGTCAGCTACGGAGTATACGAGCTGACCAAGGTATGACTAGACCTTATACACCGCTGGCCGTGAGCCACAGAGGCGCCGAGGACCATCGACTGACATGCGCAGCGCTATGTGTACCCTCTTATCGCACCACCAACCCCCGAACGCCTAGAACAGGACAAGAAGACGATTGAAGAGCAGTTTGACGGGGCCTTTGCGCTGGTGGAGCAGCTGGCAAAGGACACGGAAGCGCTCAAGGCGGCGGAACAGGAGCGAACTGAGCGGCTGGACACGGCCCTTTCGGATTTCGAGGGCGTTATCAACGAGCTCAAGTCGGCAAACAAACGCCGCGACGACGAGGCGCAGCGGATTCGCGATGATGTGTACAACCTCAAGGATGCCATCCCCAAGGCTCTCGAGACGCAAAAGGACCTGACGGATCAGAGGCTGCGCGAGATCAACGCCGAGCTGACGAGCCTGAAAACGCTCATCTCGCAACGCATGACCGCTCCCTCGCCATCGCCCACGCCGGTCAACGGCTACCTCCGCCCGAACAGCACCAGCGGAACGCCGGCGACGCCGAGCGGCAACAAGTCGGCGTCGGTGGCTGACGAGAAGCCATCGCCCGAGCCGACGACGCCCTCGACCGCTGAGCCGGCCAAGCCCAACAACTTCAGCAGTGCCGGTAAGAGCCTCTCGCTCGGCGGTTCGGGTGCCAAGGCTTCCATCCCCGCCTGGCAGATGGCCATGGCGAACAAGTCGACCAACTCTTCATCAGCTGCCAGCAGCGGTGACGCCGCGGGCGCTTCCCAGGCTCAGGCTGGTGGCTCTGCTTGAACTCAGCAGGAGTAGGCCCGCACGGGCAAGGCAGGGAGGCAGTTTGTATAGTACGATGAGGGTTACAGGTAGCGAACGGCGTGCATCGGTTGGATCTACGGACGTGCGAATCTTGTGTGCGACGAGGAAGTTGCGCCGGGCAGTACATGGATGCTTTGTAAATGACATAGTTGGTGAGACTCAAACATGGCAAGTTCAATGTCACATACCGTAACCCCAGGTACTTGGTGGGCCTGGCAGCAACTGTTCTGTGCGAGCATCTTACTTCATGACCATGAAGAGTCGTGTCAGAAAGTGAAACGTTCGCAGCCCACGGAGCGTCCACCGCGATTGACATGCCTGAATCGGCATGTGAATCGAGTCTCATACAGGTGTGCTGCTAGCCATGTTCCCAGAGGTGCATCCCTGGTGCAGATGGGCTGGTCTCCTGACCGCAAGGTTTTCCGTATTGGGGTTGCCCCAGCCAAGAATCCATCCAAGCGTGTCCGTTGACTGGCACCAACTCGCAAGTCCACCTGTATTCTGGCAACTCTCGCATGTCCTTTCCGCCCTGGGGCGACAGCACTAGCGCGCCGCCGCCCCTTTGCAAACTCGCAGACAGAACCCAGCACCCGAGGCTCGTTCTTCGTCATGGATGCCCTTGGGTTTGTTCGACGGGCCTGGTGCCATAGCAGCATGGCCTCGATTTGTGTTGGACCTGGGATGAACTGCACCTGCCGCTGAGGAATCTCGCCACACCTTGTTTTGCTGCCCTTGCCAACCTGTTAAGCAGGCGTCTCGATTACTTTCCTTCTTTCGCCCGTTCGTCATTCCATCCTATCCCTCAAGGAATGCTGAATCGTCAAGCGTCACCCGCAACGCCCGCCATGTCGACCCCACCAGCACCTCAATCATCCGATGAAACTAGCTCGTCCTTGACAGTAAGGCAGCAAGCCAAGCTTCTTCTCGCGATCCTTCCCAAGGTCCCATTGATCGTCCAGACGGCTCTGCTCCATATATTACACCTGTCGGCGTCGGCGAAACATCTTGACCTCCGCGGCGAACTGATCGTTGCCGTTCTTCGTTCGTTCTTGCAAACCAACAAACCACGTACCATTTCGTCGACGCAGCGTCTTGTCAATCGGGATCCTGGCGTCAAAGGAAGGCTATGGGTGGCCAACTATGCCGCGCCCGCGCCGCCAGAGACTGGTGTCCGTGATGCGCTGACTGCCGCCATCGAGGCGCTGCAAGACCGTTCAACGGCATTATCCGCCAAGGCGCCCCTTCGACTGCCCAAGATCGTGGCGGTCGAGGCCGAGTGGACGGGATACCGCGCGGCCGCAGCCCAGGATGCGACGCTGCCAGCCATATCAGAGAGGGAGAGGTATGACGAGATGCAGAAGGAGGTCCAGACTCCTCTCACCGTTCTCTACTTCCACGGCGGCGCCTACTACCTCGGCGACCCATGTGCCTACCGGGCCGTTACGAAGAAGCTGGCCAAGCTGACGGGTGGTCGATGTTACTCGGTCCGGTATCGTCTAGCGCCCCAAGATCCGTTTCCGGCAGCCGTGCTGGATGCGTTGACCTCCTACCTGGCGCTTCTGTACCCCCCACCAGACGCTTACCACGAGGCGATCGAAGCACAAAATATTGTGTTTTCAGGTGACAGGTGAGTCAAGAGGCCCATTCCCAATGAGCCATGGCGGGCTGCCGAACGTGCTGACAAGCTGTGGGCGCAGTGCCGGCGGCAACCTGAGCCTAGCCCTGCTACAGACCCTGCTGGAACTCCGACGGCAGAAGCGCACCATTGCCTGGTTCGGCGAGGAGCGCGAGGTGCCGCTGCCGGCCGGCGTCGCCGCGTGCTCGCCGTGGATGGACATCACGCAGAGCTCGCCCAGCTGGGAGGCCAACGGCGCCTTTGACTACCTGCCGACGCCGACGCGGCACCGCGCCATCAGCATCCCCCCCTGCGAGGCGTGGCCGGCGAGCCCGCCACGCACGAGCATGTACGCCGACGACGCGCTGCTCGCGCACCCGCTGGCGACGCTGCTCATGGCGCGCAACTGGACCGGGGCGCCACCGGTGTACGTGTGCACGGGCTGGGAGCTGCTCGCAGACGAGGACAAGTACATCGCGAAGCATCTGCGCAGCCAGGGCGTCCCCGTCGTGTTCGAGGAGTACGAGGGTATGCCGCATTGTTTTGTGCTGCTGATGCCCGGCATGCCGAACGCGCAGCGCTGCTTTGAGGGGTGGACGGGGTTCATGAAGGCCGTCGTTGGCACATTTGGCGGGATCGAGTCGCGGGCTGTCAGCGTCAAGGCCAAGACCCTGGAGGAGACGGAGCTCAGCTTTGAGAGCCTCAGCGAGGTGACAGAGGAGGCGATGAGGAGTCGGGTACTGAAGTCAATTGCAGATAATGTTCCTGCACCGCTCGAGGCCTCAGCCAAGTTGTAGGGCGGCATCTGCCGGGAATTGGGGACAACAGCGATGAGCTTTTTCTTCTTCCTTTTTTTTTTTTTGGTTTGGTCAGAGACGACAGTATCATAACTACATATCTGCATGGAGAATGATGCAACCCCTATTCAATTCTGAACACCTTGTCCACATTTGAATGCAAAGCACTCAAGGTGCTGTTGGGGCAGGTATCAACAAGATACCTCAGGTAGACACCCCTGACAGTTCATCAATGGTGAAGCTCGGACATGTACTCTCTGGCAGTGGCTGTACTCAAAAGGTACAAGCTCGGATCCGAATGCGGGTCCCGGCCAAGGGTCACGGAGCTTCTCGAACAATTATTCACTGTCTTGCTGGAGCACCTTAACACATACTCGCTCTGATCACATACACTCTCCCAACCCAACTCACCCCCCTTCCTACCGATGGAGCGCCACAAGCAGGCCGTGACCAGGATAGCCTCCTCGGTTCGGGCCTTCTTTGACCGCAAGGAGCCCTACCGCATCTTCCACGGCTCGACGAACAGCACCCGTCCCTTCCGTCGCGATCGCTTCGTGGACATTAGTGCCCTAAACAATGTCCTCGAAGTCAACGAGGCTCGACGCATCGCTCTCGTCGAGCCCAATGTTCCCATGGACCGTCTCGTCGAGAAAACCCTCCGACATGGCCTGATCCCTCCCGTCGTCATGGAGTTCCCCGGCATCACTGCGGGCGGTGGGTACGCAGGCACGGCGGGTGAGAGCTCCAGCTTCAAGCACGGTTTCTTTGACGACACGATCAACCAGGTCGAGATGGTCCTGGCCAACGGTGATGTCGTCAATGCGAGCCCCACCGAACGTGCAGATCTCTTCCGAGGCGCCGCCGGTGCTGTCGGCACCCTTGGCATCACGACTCTTATCGAGCTGCAGCTCATCGAAGCGAAAAAGTATGTCAAGACGACCTACCACCGCACGCGCACCGTGGCCGAGGCTGTCGAGCTCGTCAAAGCCGAGACTCTGAACCCGGAGAACGACTACGTCGACGGCATCGTCTTCTCCAAGAGCCACGGCGTCGTCGTCACAGGCACCCTGACCGACGACAAGCCGGCCGAGACCAGGCCCCAGACCTTCAGCGGCGCCTGGGACCCCTGGTACTACCTGCACGTCGAGGAGCGCACCAAGGCCGCCGGCACGACCGACGTCTCGGTGCCCGCCGTCGACTTTATCCCTCTGGCCGAGTACCTCTTCCGCTACGACCGCGGCGGCTTCTGGGTCGGCGCCGCCGCCTTTGACTACTTCCGCCCCGTGCCCTTCAACCGCTTCTTCCGCTGGTTCCTCGACGACTTTCTCCACACGCGCATGCTCTACCGCGCCCCGCACGGGCAGCGACGAGTCGGCCGCTTCATGGTTCAGGACCTCGCGCTACCGTACGAGAACGCCGAAAAAATCATCGACTACACGACCGAACACACGGGCATCTGGGCCCTCTGGCTGTGCCCCCTTCAGCAGAACCCGGCGCCCACCTTCCACCCGCATACGGACAGGCCCGCGCCCGCGGCGGCGCCCGCCGCCGTGGCCGCCCCGGGGGCAGCGTCGCCCCAGCCCAAGGGCAGGCCGATGCTCAACATTGGTCTCTGGGGCTTCGGCGCCAAGGAGCCGGCGGCCTTTGTGGCGCAGAACCGCGCCCTCGAGGACAAGCTGCACGCGCTCGGCGGCATGAAGTGGCTCTACGCGCACCTCTACCAGTCGCGGGACGACTTTTGGCGCACGTACGACGCCGCCTGGTACGACGCCCTGCGCGCCAAGTACGGCGCCGACACGCTGCCGACCGTGTACGACAAGGTCAAGGTCGACGTCAACGCCCGCGCTGAGGAGCTCAAGCAGTGGCGCCAGCGGCTCAAGGCGACGTGGCCGCTTGCCGGCCTCTGGGGCATCTGGAAGTCGATCCAGAGCAAGGACTACAAGCTGCATCGCAATGCCGAGTGGAAGTTCAACAAGGAGAGAGACGCATAACTCGGTCAATCGTTGAATCGAGCCCGGCCGCCTTTTCGTCGTGCCAGGCAGGCAGGCAGGAGGCGGCAGGAGACCCACATGTAAGGAGGGAAAGCTGGCAGGGTCATGATCTAAGGTAGATAGACTGGGCAAGCTCGCCTTTCACCTGGACCATGCCGGCCTTATACTATTGTACCACCACCATTCTACTTAGACATGTCGTTCGACAACATACAATTGCTCAGACCCAACCAACCGAGAAGAGCTCCTCGTTAAACATGACACTCACAATGCAGACATCTCAGCCAGGACTTTAATCTACAACTGTTTATCATCCAAAAGAAAAAAAAAAGTCCGCATTCACTGGGCAGAGTCATGTGAAATGCTCTCGCCCACTCTAACGCAGTCATTCGTGCATCTATATGCCGATGTAGAAATCATAGACCTCAAAGCACCCCCATGCATGTCTGTCTGCTTCAACGACAGCCCATCTAATTATTGCACCAGCCTCTATTAGTGCCAGGGGCCAGATCCAGTAGTTTCCCCCGTGTCGGCAGTACCGTCCGCGCGCCGCTTTCCTCTCCGTACCCCGTCTCTCATTCTCATCTAAGCCTTGACAGAGTACTCGCGCCTGAACATATCATCAACCTTCTCGAGGTAGTACGTGCCAGGGGCGATGGTGGAGACGTCACCTGCAGGGGTGAAGTCCTTCTGCAGGTGAGCCTTCTTACGAAGGTCGCACATCTGGAAACATATTAGCTTCAAAGGAGTCTTTACACGAAGGATAGAGCAACGGGACGTACCGCCTCGTAGTCCACGGGGCTGAGGACGCGGCGGGCCTCCAGTCGGGAGCGAATATCGAGAACCTTCTGAATGGGGGCGACGCTGCTCTCGATGCGGAAGGACATGAAGCTGGAGGCAAGACCAGAAAACGTAGCTGAAAAGACCGACGCGCTTGCCGACAAGGGCCGCATCATCGACGTGGTTGATCAAGCTGGCGAGACCGCCCCAGACGCTGGCACAGTACATGTTGCCGCAGAGGGTGGCGACCTGGATGCCGGGGCTGACCCGCTCCTGGAACTTCTTCTTGGTGAGGCCCATGAAGGTCTTCTCAACGACCTTGTCAGTCAGGGACGTCTCGTACTCCATGTCGCGCAGCTCAGGGGCGACCTCAGCAAATGCGGCGTTGTCGGCGTTGGCGAGGTAGTCGTGGTACAGCAGGCGAGCGTAGGACTCTGGACGAGCTTGCAGTTGGGGACGTGGAGGCAGGTAGTCGAACGATCAGACAGCTTGCGGCATCGCCGTTGGAGTGGCGTAGCAACCCTGGCCTCGCGCTGTTGTAGTCACGTAGGCGGCGTCAAGGGCCTTGGTGTAGCACCTGTGGAGAAGTGCCATCGACGTAGGGGTACCTCGCCTGTCAGGTCAGGCTTGTAGAAGTCGTAGGCGTGCTGCATGTAGGTGCCGCGAAGGCCAGGCTCCGGCAACGATGGGAGCGTTGGGGCCGACGAGGAGGGCGACGGCACCAGCACCACCGGTTGGGGCGGGCGTTGCCCTTGGCGTAGAGAGCAATGTCACCAGCGACGACAATGGCGTCGCGACGTTCCAGGCGGAGGACTCGATCCAGTTGAGGGTGTTGAACAGGGCATTGGTGCCGCCATAGCAGGCGTTGAGGGTATCGACACCCTCAATGTTGGTGTTGTCGCCGAAGAGCTGCATAAGGACAGTCTTGACAGACTTGGACTTATCGAGGATGGTCTCGGTGCCGACCTCCAGGCGGCCGATGGAGTTTGTGTCGATTTCGTACTTCTTGAGCAGGTTGCTCACCACTGTCAGAGCGAAAGAGTAGATATCCTCACGGTCGTCGCAGAAGGCCATCTTGGTCTGGCCGAGTCCGATCGTGTACTTGCCAGTGCTGGCGCCATCATGCTTCTCGAGTTCGGACTGCTCGACATACTAAACCACAAGGAGAAAATCCAAGATCAGCAAGTGAAGGTCAACGCGAGTAGGCACAGAGGCGGGCATTTCTTTCAACCAGACGTAAGATCCAAGAATTATGTTGGGCGCGTGATTTGTGCTTCTGGAAAAGGGGGGGGGGCGCACGAAGGGAGGAGGGGGTGGAGGGGTAGGAGGGGCGATGTCGGTGATGGCGACAATTCGTCAGGACAAGTCCCAAACGTACCTGGCTGGGGAAGTAGACCTCAATGGCCTTGATGCCGATGTTCTGGGGACGGGAAGCCATCTTGTACGTGATGTGAGGTGTTGTGAATGGCTTCAGGGCAGAAGAAATGAGGATTGACAAGAAGGGAAGGGGGTTTGTCTAAAGGCGGTCGTTAGCCAGTGTGCATGGTTTTTGAAGGAGATTTCACCGCTGTTTTGATCGGTGCCCCGCGCGCGCCCTCGGAGAAGGGGGGGGGGGGGAGGGGCATAAAATGAACTGAAGCGAAAAAGGCACTTGTCGATGAGGTGGTGGTCACTGGCGGAAGGGGGGGGGAGAGTGCCCCTCGCGCCCCTGCCCCTCCAACGAAGAGACGTCGGTGCCTGTAACCGCCGCGTCCGCGGGAGGGACCAAAAAAAATACAGGTGCTGCAGGGTCTCGGCGCATGAAGGACTCACCTCGGATTTTTGGTGTGCGAGCTCGCTGTGGCACAAAGATGAGCCGAAATGGTACAAGAGAACTAGTGAGAGGCTGATAAGGCTGTCCGAGATGTTGGTCCCTGTTTCCGAAGGATGCGCATCAAGGTCCTCATAACTCCGTATGCTTTTTATCTCTTTGTTGGCCGCCCACTCACGTCTGGATCCAATGGCCCAGGAAAATAGGGGACGATGAACCCGCGACTTTAATATTGTTCTCCACCGACTTTCAGTGAAGCAGACGCCTGCGAGGCCCGATGAGGAAAGGTTGGGCTCTTTCGTCCCGTCTGTCGCCGGTGCCACCCCTGTCTGTGCCTGTGCTCGTGCCTGCAGTGCAACAATTCCGCGCTTGCCTTGCCCTGCCTCGTGCCTCCGATCCAACAAACCCTGCACCTTGTTTTTGGCGCCTTGCCCTGCCATCTCCTGCCTCTGTGCCTCTTCTGCTGTGGGTGTCGTGTGTGTTGCCCCATCTCCAACACCCCAGAAGTGCGTCACGCAACCGGCGGGCAACCACGGGCAGGCAGTGGCTTGTCTTCAGGGCACCAAGACAGCGGAGACGTGCCTGGATCAGGTACCTGCCTAGGCCACCACCCCCAAACAGAATCCCTCAGCAGGTCCCAATCGCAAGCAAATGTCAAGCCTGCGCGGCCAATCAGGCCATTTCACCAGACTAGACCTTGCGTGGCTTAGCCTCCTCTCCCCTTCATCGAACCATCACCATATCGACATCACCATTGCCTGTGCTCAGGTACGGTACAGTAGATCTGGTGGGTCAACACGCAAGACCAAGCTTGCCCCTGCACAGCCACACGATGGTCCCCGTTGCTGTTGTAATCCCCTGATGCCAATCTCAACACGCAAGTCTTGTGATTGATGGACATGGTGAATAGGTGCTCTTTTGGCGTCTTACAGCCTAGCAACAAGACAACCACGCCGCCCCAGCCATCGTCAACGTCACCTTCAGCTCCTGACTGTCATTGCTTAACCCCCCCCCCCCCCGGGCCATGGGCGGCCGCGTCATATCAGTCGTACTTCTCCGTGGCTAAACGAACAGTCGCCCCTCCTCCAGCCCCTGCGCTCGCGCATCTCTTGATAACCTCCAATGAGGAGGGCCAGCAGCAGTATTAATGGTGAGAAAACAAGTGCTCTCTGTATTGCCAAAAGGTGGGAATCATGTACTGTACAACGCCCATACGCCGGCGCCCTCGGCCATCCCATGCTCACGACCTCGATGGGACAGTCTCTCCGTGATTGTGAGGTCCTCGCCCGTTCCCTTTGTCCGCTGCCCGGGACACTTCTTTCTGTTCCTGCTCTCCGCCTCCTTGATGAGTTGCGTGTTCCACGCGTTCCTCGACCGTGATCAATTTATGATTCGACTGAAGTCGCGTATCCCGAGTCCGAACCTGGCCCTTGTAGGTGTTCGTCCCGCGCCGTCTTCGTCTGCCCAGGGGCTGCTTCCTTGCCGTCGCTGGTAGTCTCCTTCTCCTTCTCCTTCTCCTTCTCCTTCTCCTTCTCCTTCTCCTTCTCCTTCTCCTTCTCCTTCTCCTTCTCCTTCTCCTTCTCCTTCTCCTTCTCCTTCTCCTTCTCCTTCTCCTCTTGCGCTCGCCTCTCCTCGGCCGCTTTGATCTCCTTCTCCTTCTTCTGCTTTCGGGTGTCTATCACCCACTGAGCTGCATGCTCGATCGCCGCGTCTGGACTTCTCTTGTGCCTCATCAGAAACCCCTGAATCTCCGCTGGACTGAACTCGTGAGCCGGGATACATGCCACAAAC
Source organism: Verticillium alfalfae VaMs.102 (assembly GCF_000150825.1). NCBI lineage: Eukaryota > Fungi > Ascomycota > Sordariomycetes > Glomerellales > Plectosphaerellaceae > Verticillium > Verticillium alfalfae. Next base: position 1,223,503 of record NW_003315028.1, read on the forward strand.
TCGTGCGACAGAGCTTCGACATGTGCTACAGTCTTGGCCACCCGCGCCGCCGCAGCCTCAGCCGCAGCCTTCTCGGCGTCGGCATCAAGTCCCGGCGCGTCGCGGTCCGCCCCGTCGTCGCCCTCAAGCGGAGCGTAGATGGCGCGGAAAATGGCACCGATAATCTCGGCGTCAGCCTGTGAAAACTTGACAATCATGTCGACCCGGCCAGGTCGAATCAACGCCTTATCGAGCTTCTCTACGTGGTTGGTCGTCATGATGAGGACGCGCCCTTCCTGGCTGGCGACGCCGTCCAGGATGTTCAGCAGGCCTGACAAGGAGAGCCTCGATGAGCTGCTGGTGGCAGCGGCGCTGAGGATTCCTGTGGTCAGCTGGCCGGGCACCATGGCGTTGGCAGAAGCATCGCTCTTGTCAGCCTCGCCGGAGAGCACATCGCTGACCTCCCGCGTATGTGTTAGACCGGCAGTGTCAATGTCCTCCAAAAGAACAACACACCGACGAGGGAGGTCGGAAAATAGGGTGGCGAGCGTTTCCTCGTTGGCGACAATGGAGCTCAAGCTGACAATGTAGATCCGCAGCTTGAAGTAGCCGGCCAGCGCGAGTGCGAGCGAGCTCTTGCCGCAACCGGGAGGCCCCTCGTACAGATAGCCACGACGCCAGGGAATGCCACGATTGGAATACCAGTTCCGAGTTGCGGGTGACAGATAGTCGGACACATCATCGATGAGCTCCTTCTTCGTCTTTTCGTTGAGGATGACGGTCGAGAAGGGCCGCGACGTCCGGGCCATGCACCTCTGCCACGTGGGGTCGGTGGAACCCGCACGAATGCCCCCGCGGTAGATCATGGTCTTCTTGGTATCCTTCTTGAGATATTCCAGGCGGGCCTCGAGGAGAAGCTGCTTCAGGATCCAAGGCGAGCGTCCAAAGCAGGAGATGCTGATCTCCTCCCTCTCGCTGACGGTCAAGTAGGACCCTTGTTGTTGGTTCTGGCTCCTCTTGAAACGGAGGAGGCGGCCCTTGTACCAGAAGATGTGGTTACCAAAGCTTGGCGTGTAAGCCAGACCCTTCTTCTTGTGTCCGACCTCGCTGGCAGCCGTGGCTGTAGAGTCGTCTTCATCCTCGTCCTCTTCATCCTCGTCGTAGGACCAGCGCATAAGAAACCAGGCTCTCGAGTTGAGGTTTGTGTTGGCAATGAAGCGCCGGGACCTCTTTGCGAAGCGCTGTGTGGCAACCCAGGCCATGAGAATGTTCTGGGTGGGAGTCAGAGACCAGTGGAGGCTTACGGTAGTGAGTTGGCCGGGTTACTCACATAAATCTCATCGTCGGTCCGTACATCGACAGAGGACATGAGATGGGACTCGATCAGGCCCCAGACATAGTCGCTCAAATATTGCCAGGCAAAGGTGGCACCACCACACAGGATGATCAGGGGGATGTAGACATTGAGATCGATGCTAAAATATTTTTGACAGGCACTTGTCAGGATGCTGAAGCCGGGGAAGAAGAAGTCCAGAATGGCCTGTGATGGCTGCGCTTGCGGAGCATCAAAGGACGAAGCCTCTGTTGCTGCCGTCGTGCAAGAGGAGTGTGATAGCGTATCCATACCGGCAAAAGGTGTCTTAGGGAAACAACTGGAGATGGCGTGTGTACGTATAGGCCGTTCTCATTCGTTTCCTCTTCCTGTGCGACAACGACAATGAAGGGAGAGCAGGAGGATGAGAGAGGATGTCTACACAGGACATGGACAATAACGATGGACCAGCGATGCCCTATATGTAGGTCGGTATCTCCCTACACTGTGCTTTCCAGGCTGACAGCCCCCCACCAGCAAATTGGATGATCATTTGGCCTCCCCCCCAACTATGACTGCAGGCCGAGCTGGATTGATGGATGAGGCCTCACTCGAGGCGCGGAACACGTGCGGAGTCGCGCTGCTGACACGTTGGGTCGAAGACGGCGCCCAACCGGAAACCGTCACCGAGCTCTGTGTATGCGCGTGAGACACGATGCTTGTGTCGCAACGCCGCCTATCATAGTTGGTACATTCGATGAATTCACGCTGTTCGTGACAAAAACGCAGTGACAGGAAACAGACTGATTGGGTAGCTAGCACGATCGTTGCTGTCGACTCGCACGCCACCCGTTCATTCATGTGAGCAGGAGGGAGCCTGGAGCATGGCATCGTTGAGACCTGGAGGGGGTTAGCGTGCTGAGATGCCTGGAACTTTGTGATGGCTCGTAGGCAACCACATGCGTGTTTTCCTGCACACGGCGGACCGCGTTGCGGGCCAGGGCAGGAGACCACACGTACCAGACACGAGAGGACCTAGGTAGAAGGCAGGGAAGGGGGCAAAAGTCGGGACAAAAAAGGTCACTTGGCAAGGAACCAGATGCCATCGGGTGGACTTGTGGTGCTGTCACCACATTCGGCCATGCACTTGTGGAACACAGGGCGGCCTTATGCCTTGGTGGTATTGGTGGCGGGCATGGCCAGATTGGTCTGGAACTGCCGATCCACACAACGCGGGTCTCAGGGCTGAAGAGGAGCTCCAATGACGTCGAGGCTGGGGAACACTGCCTACCGGTGACTCCTTTGGGTCGAGGCCTCTCCAAGTAGACCTCGACACCAACGGGCCCTTTTACGATCCCTTGTGAACAATAGAAACACTCACCGCACTGCTGGACATGAGAACGAATTGCCTCTTATGCTTCCGTCAACGGAGGCATCGTATGACGTTTCTTGTGTGCAGTGGCTCGTAGGTGACGTAGGCGGGGACTTGGCGTGGCACTGGTATTTCGCTTTTGGCTGATTAGTCTCCTCACAGGCTCGGGATTATAAGGCACTTGTAGTCGAGCAAACAGACTGTGTAAGTAAAGAGTCAATTAGACCAATGAATTGTTTGTACAATGTCACAGAAAATCGTAAACCACATCGCTGGCCCAGGTAAATAACTCCCTAAGTGGCGTGTCCCTTCCATGCCGAGGTCCTGTTTGCCCTCTTCGGCTTAAGTGGTATTCTCAGCCTTGGCGGCCGTAAGTTTGCGCCAGCTTGAACCTCCCTCATTCACCTAGAAAAACCTCCGGCAGGGCATCAAATACAACCACAAACCAGCCAATGTCTGGCAAGTCTCATCATAACCTTCCTCAGAAGTAAGAATGCCATTTGGGGGAGGCAGAAAGGTAAAGAGCGTTGGTAGTCGTTCAGCTCGCAACGACCCTGTGGTGCCGTTCCTCGAGATGCTCTCAGTCGCTCCAGTCTTCATACTTTCGATCCCCACCTCCGCCGTTGCCCACATTGAAGAAGGCGGGTGCTGCTGCTGGTGCATTGGGAGGCGGCGGTGATCCGAGATCGAAGAATGCCGGGGTCGGCCCCGAAGGCATTGGTTCCTGCGACGCATTCAAGTCGAAGAAGCCGTCATTGGCACCACTTGCCATGGGCATGGGCATGTAGTTCACGGGGCTCGGCTGCCGTGGCACGTATGTGTGAGGCATTGGTGGAGGCGGCGGCGGCGGCGGGGTGAACCGAGGCATGGCCCGTACAGGAGGGGGCGGCATCTTAGAGTACGAGGACGGTTGTCGTCCTCCCGAGCTTCGGCTGCTCCTCCCGCTGCCGCTGCTTCGCTTGGAGGCGGCCCGCACGGAGATGCTGTCGTCTTCAAAGTTGGGCCTCACCCAAGAGTAGTGAACGTCGTACCTGTCGACATAGAGCGGCACGTTGTTGCCATAGTCGTAGCCTTCTTCTACGTAGTCGGTTCTCTTCTTCTGGACAGCCAATTGCCTAAATGGATGCGCCCCGCAGGTGTATTTCATGAAGCTGAGGGCTAGGTTGTTGTCTGATCGGATTGGGGCCACCGTGATGACGGATGACCTGGACGTTTTGGAAGAAGATGACCTGCTGGAAGAGTGACGAGCCGTGCTCGCATAGCTCGAAGAGCCAGATGAGCTCGAGGAGCTCGAGGAGGTGGAGGAGGATCGTCGCGACATATTGGTGGCGAGAACAGACCCAATCGAGAACGTATGAGGCGGAGCTGTGCCGTTGTTCGACGAGACAATACTAGACTTCTTCGATGAGCAGCAGTGTGTGACGATGGACCGAGTGAGGCGAGCGACCACGAAGGGTCTTTTTGTGAGTCAAGGGAACTGGACAAGGCTACGAAGGGGAAGGAGTTGAAAAGTGAAGCTCGTTGATGATGCACATTGCCACACCGAGGACAAGAGCAAGACAAGAAGGTCAGGGTCACGGACGGCGATCCCAGGCCTACATATACTGTCTGACCCCAAAGGCAAACGCCCCTGTATCCGAGAGCGAGGACACACAGACGCTGATAACTGCCCACCCCCCTCATCAGGCTGAGGAGGGTAACATAGCATCGGACACAGCAGACAAAAAGGTGGCTTGAGACGAAGGATGCATATGCAAGACGTAGGCAGCGAGAGCCAACGTGCCTACCAAGGAATCCAATGCCAATTTTGTTTTTTTAAGATCAGTGGCCGCAGAGGCAGAAACTAGGTAGGCAAGGCTCGAATGAGGAGGGGTGGGAAGGAGGGTGACGCTCTAAGACTCTACCAGTGACGACACGGGGACGATCACGAACAAGGCTGCCGTGCACTGGTGCGCGCTGGCAAGGTGGTACAACGGAAAGCCACAGTTCGCCCTGTTTCGCCCATCACACTTACACTTCCTGTGCTAGTCATGTCGGGGGGGCACAAGATGGCTGAGTCGAGGGCAGACGGCACCAGTACCTGTCCAAGATAACAGGCCAGGCTTTCGCGTGTTCGAGGTACCAGTACACTGTGCGTTCCGTATCTACCTGCCACCAGGGGCAGGTTTCAAGCAGGCCATGCACGCTTGAGACGACACGGTCGGAGACTGTGACACGCTGGAGATTCCCCGGCTGGGAAGCCGGGGCACGGGGCGCATGCTACTTCGAGACGATGCGGGGTCGTCGATAGGTCGTTGACATGTATGCTCGTACAGATGAGGCCGTGTGAGACGACGAGGGGACTTTTGGGAGGGGCGGGTAGGAGAACACACACACAGAAAAAAAGAGAGAGAGAGAGAGAGACAGCTCTCTACCCACTGGACATGGGCTACACACCCCCTGCAGAACCAAATATGATTGATGATGAGCCTGGGGGTATGGAACACGGAATGAGGCTGAGCGACTGGTGAACAAGAAGTGCAAGTGCCGCCCGGAAGATACGGGGGTCGGGTCGGAGGGGGCGCGAGACATGGCCTCGAATGTTTCCAGTCAGGCGCGGTGAGGTTCGCGGACGACGATGGAAAGATGAGGCTGTTTCGGTGAGCGAAGATTAGACTGGCTATGGACCAATGGATCTAGAAGTGAACGTGAAGACGCAGGTGAACGAAGGGCCAAAAGGGCCAAGTTGTGGGTGGGTGTGGTTGTCTGCAGCAACCTGCATGTCGACTGCTGAGCTGCTGGGTAATGTGAGCAGCAGAAGGGAGGGGCGAGTCGGGCCCCTTCGCGTTGGTTGCCTTGTTTTGTTTTGTCATGCTGCCAGCTGACCGGCCGACACCATATGATGCTGACGCCCGTCCATAGAGGAGGATTGTGATCGAACGTGAGAGGCAATGGCTCATTCGTGGGGTTAGGTGCCGTAGGTAGTTGAGGGCGAAGCAAGATCTAGACAAGACAGCCATGCCGACATGGTCAAACGATCAGATGAGGACGAGGATCAAGCCTTTTTGATGAGCCGTTGCGCGCTGCCGATTGATTGGCGCAGGAGGGAGCTGGACGTAAGGTTAAAGGACCCTTGAATGCCTACAGATACCTTGACCGCTAGCTACATGTACCTAACTAGCCACAATCAGTGGATGGTCGACCAGCGGCCATGATCAGACGTTCACTGTGCTGACTAGGTACCTAGATCAGGTACCTACCTCTCGAGGAGGGAGGGGGGCAGCTCGGTTTCCCATGGCACCACGAGACAGACGATATGCTTCTCATCAGAGAGACACACACCGTTCGAACGCAAAGGCCGTCAACTGCTTGGCGTGTCGACCTCTGTTGCACACAGAACTTTGGTACCCGAGGACGTCTAGAGTTTGCATGCATTCTTGCATTCAACTGGATTTCGTCGCGCAATGGCAAGCGGCAAATGAGTCAGGGCACAGTGGTCCTTCCAGCCAGGAAAACACACTCCACGCGCTATCCTGTGAGTGGGCTGCTCAAGTCCGAGTGTTTAGGGGGTACTCCACAACAAAGGGCCTCCCGCCAGGGGCTGGGATGACGCTGGCGCAGCTTCGTTTGGATGGTGGTTTTAGACGGAGTGGGCGCTCATCTCTGCACACTGTGATCCCACCAATCATATTCTCTGGAGCACAATACTGCCTCAGTCTATATCCGCTTTCCAGCGACACCAGCCAAACATAGGATGGTATCCTCGACTCACGCCCCGCCCTGTTCATATACGCACAGTATTTGTTGCTCATTGGTCATGAGGCCTCCTTAGCATCTGCACTACATTCTGCTCAGCCCAGTCCACCACGGCCGACCCGGTGTCTGCCCACCCGCCAACTGCCCTCCGTCCAACACGTTCGGCTCATGACCCACGCCTGCACGGCCTTTCCCCTTCCTTCCCACCTGGCAATTCCAGTTTCAGTCCCAGTTCCTAATGAGTCCTCCGCGCCCGCCTGGGCTTGGACACCCTCGACTTTCGCCCTCCACACATTATCGCGCCTCCAATCCCAACGCCCTCTCGTTCAACGTATCACCCACACAACCACCCATTCCGCTTCACCTCCGTTATCATTGCAAAGCAGTCAACTGCTCATCTCTGAATCATCGGTCACCAGACTGTTCTTCGTTCCCGACCGCCGGCCGCTTCTGCCGCCTTCCAGCGGCCTCTCGGGGCGGGGGTCCAATTCCTGACACCTCATGTCTCCTTGATCTGTCCTCGTCTGCCACAGCTTGCTCCAACGCTACAAACCCGAGATCTCTCCTGTCTTTCTATTGAGACGCGGAATTTTCATTGATAAAAAATGGACTCTTCCCACCGCAGACAGTCTGGCATTGAGCCTGCCGATTCGGCCACCACTTCAGTCAGGACTTCCATCTCCAGCGCTTGACGGCGATGATGATACGACCTCA
>NW_003315028.1:1230923-1243252 GCF_000150825.1 Verticillium alfalfae VaMs.102
ATTCCCTCCGAGTACTCTGAAAGCACCATCAACGGCTCCTCGGGCTCCTCATCTGCTCACCATGCCTATCCGCAACGCACCTTCAGCGTTGCTACTTCATCGACCATGCCCATGTCAGAAAGGTCATATGCTGGACCCCAACGTCCCACGCATCCCTACGGCCTCTACACACAAACGACCGCGCCTGTTGACGCCCCACATGACTCGGACATCCCGGTGGGTTTTGGGAGGCCAGACAACTATCGAAGGCGTATCGGGCCCGACGGCGAGGAGATCGCCGACATGATTGGCCCCCTCGGGCATACCGAGGAGCTTCCGCCGTACAGCAGATATCCGGACGAGGCGTATGCGAGGAAAACTACGGCGAGCAACGAGCAAGAAACGGATGCCGACGCGGCACCTCAGCAACCAGTATTGAGTCCGCCCATCCCCGGAGCAGGAGGCATCGGGCTGGCAACACGGAACCCCGAGTTCGAATCAAGGGATGATCTTGACACACCACAATCGAGGCTTTCTACACGGAGTGTCACATCTGATTCTGTCAGTCAACACGAGATCAACACAGCCGCCCAGACCTTCAACGAAAAGGATGACCATCGCTGGCAGAAGAGAGCGAAGAAACGCATGTGGGGCGTTGTGCCGTACTGGGCTGTCTGCCTCGTAGCAGTCGCTCTCCTTGTCATGTGAGTCTCGCTTTGAAGCGGCACGAAACTCGTAGCGTGAACTAACCACCTCACAGGGGCATTATCCTTGGTGCGGTTATAGGCACTCTTTTCGCAAAAGAGGATTCCAACAAGCCGGGCCAGAAACCAGACGAGAGCGCCATACCAATCACATACACGACGCAAACACTGGACACGTTGCCCTTACCAACCAAGCCTGCTGACCTGCCCCCCCTCGACACGGGAACCTTCAGCTTGCCTCCACTGGTTTCCAGTCAGGCTCCTACTACATGTTTCAACGACACTACTCAGGCTCAGGCTTGGACTTGCAACATTCCTTTTACAATATACGCCATGGCTGTTTCTAAGCTGCCCAATGGCACACCTGTTTCAGACTACACCCTTCAGCTGACCCTCTCCAATGGCTCTAGTATTTCTGGCTTGTACAATTGGGGCACTCAACCACCGACGATTGATGATCCCATAATCATGAGACTTGTCAAGGATAACGACGCACCAGAACTGGGCCCCGCCTGGTTTGCTCAAGTTGCCTACAACAAGACTGTGATCATTGCGGAAGACAGGTTTCCTAACGTTGGGTCCATGTCAAGTAAGACGACAGTCAAGCGGAACTGGAGCTTGGAACCCCCCAAGGACCTTAAGGGCAAGGGCGTCATCGGTACCAATGCCGGGGACAGGCCATGGATTTGCACATGGCCCGGAACTCTGCTCGAGGTCTTCATCTATCCTTCTGAGAACAACAGTTTCAGCGGCTCGCCTACTCCGTCTACTTCGAACGACGCTACAACATCAACAGCACCCACGTCATCTACTAACGAGCAACCGGCCGGTGCGCCATATGGGCCTCCGACAACCACTACGAGAACGCCGAAACCGCCGGCGCCGCCCTACCCTAAAATTATGAAGATTGAAGAAAGTCGGATTTCCGATGACGACACCCGTGCTGCTGTCTGTCAACAGGTTGAGATATGCGATGACGGGTTTACCTCCGTGCCTGTGATTGGCGCCGATGGAGATCCAATCGAGGTCATCATTGTCGAAAACCAGCGACTCGTCGCGTACCACTTTGAGGAATCGAAGCGTTCGGTCAGAGACAAATCTCTGAGGCCAAGAAATAGTCAGCCTTATAGTCAGTTGAGCGAGTGTGGATGCATGTGGTGGTTCACATGAACTGGTTGAGCAGCGAACGTCGATGGTAGATTTCATGTGTTGAATGTAGCAAACATTGGGCGACAGGAGATATTAGTATCCTGACGTGGGAGCTGGCGTTCTGGTTGCTTGGAGTTTTGGCATTTCTTGTTTTGCCTGGGCTATACCCCATCAGCAGCCTGATTCTACGAGTCGAGCCTACTTTCACAGGCGTCGAGGTGATGCAAGGCCGGGTACGAAATTTATGTACCAGTAGGCTTGGAGGATGGCCACACAAATGAACATAGGCCGCATGGTCTGCAATGGTTATATCTGTCCTTGTCTTGTCTCTCCTATCCGGGACATATAGAGCGTTTTATCAATTACAGCGGCGGGGTTCCTTCAGGCTACGGACGACACCTGCGCACGCATAGATAGATCAATTGACCATGAGCTTAATTGGTTTAGGTCGTGAATATGCATCAAGAATGATCTGGTGCACCCTGAATATTGAGATTGGTGGCTTATGCCTCGGTTTCGTCTTTACCGTCCGACTCGCGACCACCGTAATCTGCGGCTAGAGTATCAAGGAAGTTATCAGCCATCTTCTTAGCCCTTCTGCCCTCAAGCTCTTTCCTCCTTTCCTCTATTTGCTGCCGCCTAGCCTGCTTCTTGTCATCCAGCGCTCGTCTCTTCTCTTCCGTTTGCTGTCTCTCCTTCTCCAGGTTTTCCATTTCGGCCATCCGTGTTTCCTCATCCCGGCTGAACTTGTAGAAGCCTGCTCCTTTCGTTCTGATCTCGCTGTCTGCATCGTAGTGTTTGGCTTCGGGTGGCGTCGGACTCCTGTCACGTTTGCGCGCCAGCGCGTCCATATTTTCTGCATCTTCGGGCACGAAGGCGAGCGTTTGTATCGTGTCACCGTAAATGATTTGAGTCGGGGCCTTGGGGCGAGCCGCCATGCCCTCCAGTGCCTCTGCGCCGAGAACACCACGCCGGCGCTGGCGCTCCAGTCGGTCGATCTCGGCCTTGGTACCGCGCCTCAATCGACCGAATTCATCCTCATATTCAACCAACTCATTGCCATCTGTATTATTCTCAGATGATTTCCCTTTGTCGCCTCCGCCGTCGTAATCGTCGTCGGACCCCGAGCTAGACTCGTCATCTTGCTCACGCTGTTCTTCCGCCTCAGCCCATTTGCGATCAAAGTCGACGAGTGGTGCGGCCTCGTTCTCCTTGGAGACATAGTCGCCGCGCTTCATGGCGGCGTAGAGCCGAGCCTTTTCTTCCATCTTGCGCCGCGTGCTGGCCAACGTCTGCGCCTCGTCCTGCCCAGGCGCATCCTTGAGGGACAGCTTATTGTCGCGCCTCGCCTCTCGGGACGCTCTGGACTTGAACACCGCGGCATCATTCGTGATCTTCGAGGGCCCTGGCCGTGACCGGGAGGCAGCGGACGTGGTAGATGTGGCGGAAACGTTGAGTAGCGAGGTCAGTTGTGCTGTGAAGTCTAGGGTGCTTGTCAAGGCCGCGTTGTTCTTTCGCCTTTTGGGCGCGGGCTGGCCGTAGAGGTTCGGGTTTTGGGGCATGGTTGGGGCAAAGCTATAGACAGTAGTGAAAGAAGTGTGCTCTATGCTGCGGTCAAGGAACGCTGGATCATGGGTTGGAGATGCATTTGCGAGAAGGGAATTTCGGTTTGATCGTTGGGTACCTCAGATAGCTATTGTAGATAAGCTGATAAGGATGCGCAGAGGGTTCAGGATGCGGATGGCGATCGAAGGCTGGGAAGGGGGGGAGGGGGGGGGGTTCCTGAATCCACCCCATCATTGTACTGTACACCCCCAAGCACTTTGTTGGATGACTGATGTCTGTTATTTCCCCACCGATCTTCATGGATCACTAGGAAACATGAGCGACATCACTACTTTATTGTCTCTTCCTGTGCCGAATCTTTTCTTTATACCATATCTCAAGGCCCGCCAACATGCTCGCCAGTCGATGAAGGCCTGACCAGGGACAAAAACGCTTGAATACTGCGCTGCCGAAACTCTGCTGTTGAAGAACAGTCTGTCACTGTTGGGGCAAGGCTTATAGCTCAAGGTTTACTGATAAAGACTGGTAACATTTGTCTCTTGCGCAGAGATGTACAAGAGCTCCCTTGGTTGCTGGTAGGCACAGCAGCAGCCTGAGTGTTCTCCTGCTGTATAATGTAAGACAGCAACAAAAGCATCACGTTTATTTCAATGGCCACCCTCGAATATCGTCCCATGTGAACTATGCGCATACCGCACGATGCTCGTCCGGTCTGTCAATTTCTGAATAGGTATCGCAAGGTCATTGAACCCGCACCAAGCATGGCGATTTCGTCGGTGTATTCGCGAGCCTCAAGTACTTATAGTGGTCTTTCCGTTGAACCCCTCACTTGCTCTCGCTGTTGAGGGACCCGACGCCTGCTTCCGTCCGAAACTTGCTGTAGAGCGACGTGCTTGTCTTGCTGACGGTTGTGAGGGCCCGCCTCGAGGACAGTTGCGCCGGGCCTATGCCGAGCGGCATTTTCGGTGAGTACAGGCGTCCGGCCACAGAGAAGGCGACTGAACCAGATGACAAGATCCAGAAGGACCAATATAACGGCTGGTAGTATGAAAAACAGACCCAGCGCGATCTTGTGGAAGAAAGTCAGCACCGCTGCTGAATCCGATGTTCGGGCGGGCGAATAGGAGAGCTACGTACGCAAGCACCAGAGATGTATCTGACTATTGTGGGATAGGTGGATAACATCATCGTAGAGTCCATAAACATCTGTATCCAGGACGAAGAGACTGGCTCCTGGTCTCGATTCTCCATTGTGATATCGCCAACTGCAAAGATGGGTTTTCCTTATGGATGTGCGAAAGTGGTTTTCGGGAGCAAAATATCGAATGTACACTGAAGTTGGAAGCAATGAACGTGGCCCCGGGGACTAGGTGGCTATCGTGGGCATTCAGATGATCCCGAATGCCTGGTGCTATCATGCCTCTCTGCAGAGAACTCGTGCCTTAGACTTGATGCTCATGGAGAAAATCAATGCTGAGGAAATCCATCCAGGCAATTCATGACATCAGGGGTCGCGACAGTCTGTTGGGGGACAGAAAATTTGCGCAGTTGAGTAATGCAAGTGATCCGCTTTGGTAGGCAGTAAGATGTTGTTAATGAGATGTAACTGATGTTGCATGCATTTCGTTCGATGACACTGAGTGATCACCCATACACGCGGGTGGCAGTGCTGGAAGGAGATGCTGGGGTGTCCATACGTGCATGGGGAAGATGGAAGGGGTCCATACGCACCGGCCGGCATACCTGGGAGGTGTCCGACAGGGGTGTGTGTGCTGTGCCCCGCCTTCTACTCACCTTGAACGCGAAAACTCCACCAAGCCTGCCCCACGATTAGGATTCGCATATGCTTCACAATCAGTCAAGCCACCTCTATTTCTATTCTCCTATCCACCTAGAGGAACTTCTATGCAACACCTGAGAATTCACGGAGACACAGAGGAGCCCGAAGCGCCTTCCTTTGAGAAACCATGGGCCGAACGAAAAGTCGAGCTGAGCAGCGCGATAGCTGGCGCAACACTCGTGATCAAGATGCTACCGACATGCCCAGAAAGAAGTTCTATCGGCAAAGAGCACACGCGAACCCCTTCTCCGACCACCGTTTGGCTTAGTACGCAGCAAATCTATTCTGAAATTGGCATCGCCTCGCTGACTTTGTTCTTCATAGCCCTCCAAGGCCAGACTGCATGGACTGGTCATCCTTTTACCCGGGCTTTGTTGCGAACAGAGACGATCAGACTACGCTATCAACCCCTGCGAGCGAAGCACTTCCCACAGTAAAACCTCTGACCCAGAGTGTCGAGGTTGTAGACATTGGGTGCGGGTTCGGCGGCTTACTTGTAGCACTTGCACCTTTGTTGCCCAATAAACTTATCCTTGGTCTGTACAAGTATAATGTCCTAGCCTGCCATGTCAGTACTAACCTTACCTCGGGACAGGTTTGGAAATACGAGCCCAAGTATCCGAATTTGTGCAGGAGCGCATACGAGCCCTGCGAGCCCAGAACGTCGACACAGCTTTATACCAAAATATCGCCTGTCTCAGGGCCAACACCATGAAATTTCTTCCCAACTTCTTCGCTAAAGGCCAATTATCTAAAATCTTCATCTGCTTCCCCGATCCGCATTTCAAGACCCGGAAACATAAGGCCAGAATCGTATCGCCAACGTTGAACTCGGAATACGCGTATGCACTTCGTCCAGGCGGTATAATTTACACGATCACGGATGTTGAAGCTTTACACCGATGGATGGTCGAGCATTTGGAAGCTCACCCTTCATTTATTAGATTGACAGCCGAGGACGAAGCTTCGGATGAGTGCGTCAAGGTCATGAAGTCCGAGACGGAGGAAGGCAAGAAGGTTGAGCGGAACAGCGGCCACAAATTTGTGGCTATATTCCGTAGACTGGAAGACCCCTCTTGGTGATGGCAAGTCAACAAAATCTCCATGAACAGTTTTCAATCTGATAAATCCGATCACGGGCTTGCCACAACCCGATGCTTGATGATTTGCAAGCAAGTCAAGCAGGTTGCACCGCGCCTGGGCGGGCTTCTTTACGCGACGGGCCAACTATGTGTACTAGGAACAGGCACCTCGCGAGGAGTAGGACACTGATCCGATTCCCCCTCGCTCGAGGCCTAGTAGTGTTTCTGACTTGAACCTGCCACAACGGGCATGCCTAGTCACATGGCTTGCTCACAGTCTATGGCTGCTTTAAAGGGAACAACATGCGTCTGAGTGCCAGTCTTGGCGAGCCATAGTGTCCCTGGTAGGGATAAGATGCTTTCTTCGGCTGTACGATAGAGCAATACGAAGTAAATCATTCGAGTCTCGGCTCAAATGAAACGTACATAAGCACGGCAGTCTGACCAAGTCACATCTGTCTGTTCAACTAGTTTGACGTTGAATGCAGCATTAAATTGCATGGTATAGTCCTCGAGTCGTTGACAGGGATGCACCTTATCTGCATCATGGGTCAGCCTCACCGCCTGCCAATCAGGGGCGCTTGTTGTGCGACAGCTCGCCCAAGTGTCCCGGGATTCCCAAAGCCCCCCCTCTACGACTCCTATGCGACATCAGATACGAATTCTAGCGACAGCATGATTATGACTGCAAGTCATGCCATGACATTCTTCATTATTTGGATTGCTGGATTATGGCTCTCTCAAAAAGAGACCTAATCCTCTCCGGCTTCGCATGCTTTGTCGGTTGGGGATACGTCGTTAGCTGGGCTCCCGCGCTACGATGGTCAGGTTACGCCTATTTCAGCGGCATTGCTTCGACCTTGTTCGCCATCCTTTTGGTCATTCTCCTTACTTCCAGGGGCTCACGAATCACTCTTAATCACCGGGCTCCCCGCCCGAATGGCGCCATCTTCCATGGACCGACGGCATGGGCAACTGATTGCGCTAGCCTACAAGTTCGACAATCGTATTCAAAGACGTCACTATACGCCAGCCTGCCGAACGTCTCCAGCGCCCTTGACGACCTCCTTGGACTTATTATGCGCGACTTCGTCTCTTCTTGGTACTTCCACATAAGCAAGAACCCCACCTTCTCAAACGAAGTTGATAAGGCCGTCCGTATCGCTCTCGGCAATCTTCGAAACCCGGCTGTTGGAGCTCGACCTCGCCGAAATAGTCACCAGCAGGCTTGTTCCCGTAATGACAATACACTTCAAAGATTTCTGCGATGCGGAACACTCGGTTCGAGGGAAGAAACTCAACCGCTCTGTTACGGAGTCTGAAGAGCTGGATCTTGCCATAGCGTCCAAGTATAGAGAGGGCAAGCTACATCCCGCAGCCTCTCTGTCTTTTCCCGATACGAAGCTTGTGCAGCAAGACTACTTGCGGAAGACTGTTGCCCGCATTCTTCCCAGTTTGTTGCCACCGAATCTACTCGCCAGCCGCGCCGTGTCCATCATAATCCGCGAAATTGTGGCCTGTGCTATCCTCTTCCCAGTGCTACAATTACTTGCGGAACCTGATACGTGGAATCAAATCATGGAGAACTACGGGAGGTCGATGCTCCAGGACCGCTCAACTGTGCGAAAATTGAGGGCAGCTCTGGACCAACATGCTTCCCCAGCACCTAAGCCGGGCAAAGCTGCGATCATACCCCGCCTTGCCCCTGGTGATAGCGAACGCAAGTTCGAAAAGTTTATCCGCGCAATCCGGAAAGTCAATAACCTCTCCGACGCTCGGCGCCTTCGAAGTGAAATTGCCAGCCTTTACAAGCGGGACTCGTCACAGGAGAACCAAGACCAGGTCTATCTTCGCCGTCTGGACATGGGAAAACGCCTGCTTGATCAAAAGGTACAGCTCCTTGCCGTCGGCGGAGATCACAAAGCTGCAGCGCCTGCTGCATCGATGAATATCCCGGCACCGAGAACATCCAAGTTGGAGAATGCAACGCTCGTTGATCTCTTGCGCGACTCGTCCGGGTTATCGTACTTCATGGAATTCATGGACAGGCCCCATGTATTGCCTCTGGTGCAGTTCTGGCTCGTAGTCGACGGCTTCCGGAACCCGTTAGAGGAAGAGGAAGCCAACGATGAGCAGATGCCGTCGCAGCTTCCCATGTGGAGCGACTCTGATCGACTTGACCTCGCTCAGATTGAGCAGGCATACATGGCCAATCCTCAACTGAACATATCGCAAGCTGCCAGGAGTGAGGTGCGAGCTTTCTTGAGTGCCGCAAAGCTCTACGCCGGAACAGTATTACAAGGCTAGACGAGCCATACTCGGGGCGCAGTCCGCTGTCTTGAGATAAAGGCAGGGGCCGGAATTTCCAAATTTCAAGAAATCAGATCTTTTTTACAAATGTTCTAGCTTCGGTGGAGGCTTCAGGAACGCAACTTCCTATTTCACATCCTTCCCACATGACATCATCTTACGAACCCTCAGTGGCCGGCCCAGCACACCCGCCGACACATAGAGCTTCGCAATCGTATCAAAACAAGCCCAAGTCTGCCACACGACCAACTCCTCGACTCGCGCATCTGCAGCCCAAGCGTGGCGGCTCTGTGACAGACTTGAGGTCCATGGAGAGCAGTGGCACTGGCATTGATCATCTTGCCAATTCACGGCATTCCCTAGACGAGGAGCCCTCCAATCGGCTATTCGACGACGAGGAACTCGATGTCGACGGCATGGAATCCCACCGCAGAGCTTAGATCAAGACATCGACCAACTTGTGCCAGACACAACTGTGGTGCAAGCTATGGAAGAAGCACTAAATAATATCATGGAGGACGGTGATCGACCCAAAACGGCCGAGGAATTCAGAGCTTCTCTATTCGGACCGGAGGAGATGCGGCCAGCTAGCCTCTTTTTCAGGCGATAACGGTTCGACACGGGGCTCGGTGGATGCTGTGAAAACTATGGCAGCCGCAAAAGATGGCGAAAGACCAAGTCTGTCGTCACTGGGCCTCGTCAGCGCTGCGTCGCGCATTGGCGTCTTCGTGGACGATGATCTATTTGGTGACGAGGACAGGTACATTCCTGAGGAGCAAGATGATCTGGCCGACGAACCACGAGCGGATGAAGATGATGAAGTACACGAGGCTGCTCCTGGCGACCTGGGCTTAGCAGAAGCCATCGCAGCATTGTCTAATGACATTGAGCGTCTAGCCGCCCAGGATGCCGTCGTTGATTCTCTTACTCGAAAAGCAGAACTGACAAACAACACAGCCGAGCTTCGCATTTTGAGAAAGTCTAAAGCGAGCTTGCAAAGAGAAATGCGACGCAAGGAACTCCAGAGGCAGCAGTACGTGGTGCAAGAAAGCGACAACAGCTTATACGGGCGATCTACAGTCAGGATAAAGTCTATCCAAGTGGGACGAGAAGATGATGGGAGGGAATTCGCCTTGTACGTGATCGAAGTGCAGAGAAACGCTGGCGAGAAGATGCCGGCAGCTACGTGGATGGTGACAAGACGGTACAGCGAGTTCCACGAGCTTCACCAGAAGCTTCGTTCAAGCGTACCATCTGTCAGAAACCTCGATTTCCCTCGGCGACGGGTCATGATGAAGTTCCAAAGCGAGTTCCTTCGTAAGCGGCGAGCTGCTCTGGAAGTCTATCTACGTGAACTGCTTCAGTTGCCAGAGGTATGCCGTAGCCGGGATTTGCGCGCATTCTTATCGCAAAGCACAATTGCCGAGGGCCAGGACCTCGTCGACCGAGAGTATCAGAGGGATATGATCACCCGTCTATATGACTCGGTAACGGACGGCATGGAAGATATTTTGGGTAACATCCCGGTCCTTGACCAGCTATCGGTGGCTGGGCAGAACCTCATCGCGGCGGCCACCAGCCAGCTCAACACCATGCCCTTGGGTGTAGCCGAGAACGGCATCAGCGCGGCCGAGGCTGAGGCTGAGCTGAACGCTTTTGAAAACAAGGAATTAGAGCCCTTCATCAAACCAATCTGCGATATCTTTCTGGAGGTATTCGAGCTAAACAGGGGCAACAACTGGCTTCGCGGCCGAGCTGTTGTTGTGGTGTTGCAGCAGCTCCTGGGAGGCACGATTGAAAGGAAGGTAAGAGACAACGTCAAGTCACTCGTTCAAGAGGAATCCATACTCCGTTATATCGGACTGGTGCGCGACAGCATGTGGCCCGACGGACAGGCACGAAAAGAGCGAAAGGCCAGAACTGCATCTGAGAAGAAGAAAAGTCGCACAGAGGCTAGCTTGATGCTTGCAACACTCGTTCCTGATGTTGCCGGCAGTGTCGTAGGGAGGGCGAACGCCCAGGCTGCAAGCAGACGGATATTCGCGACTCTCAATAATTCCAGGCTCAAGTATGCGCATCCTCACCCTTTTCCGAACTACTCAACTAATGACAGAACAGCGCTCATCTTGCCTTCACTCTGATGGACGAGTTTATAGATATATTGTTTGAGTGACACAATGTTTGGGGGAGGCAGGGTTGTGATCCGAGGCTTTGGAGGATGGGAATCATTGCATACATAAAAGATTGAGAATTTTACCCAGAGGCGTCTGGGTGCCAACTGCATTGGTAGCAGCCTTCAATTCATCGAATTGCATTATTCACAGGCCGGAAGACTGCTGGCTTCACAACACCCGTACTCATAAACCAAGCGACAAACTGAGGTCGTCCGTGATTGAAAGCGCGTGCAATGTCGAGGAGCTCTTACTCTAGCCAGCCGTTAAGTGCTCTGCGTGGCAGGGGGCTGGAGAGGCTTTGGAGGTAGGTACTTAGAGGTACTTCTATCCTACCGGTGGCTTGCACAGCCGCACGGCACAACGTCAGCCCGTGGAGACCGTTTACACCTTCTCCACCCTCCTTGGTGCACAACACCCCCTGCCACATTATGCTCAAGGCTTCCCCACCTGGACCTCTAGGCGAGCCATCGGAAGCTCCTCTGCAGCTACCTACTCCAGTGTGCTTGCATCCAGTTGACCACGATTTAGCCGCTCCGCCTTCTACACCTCCCAATTCCACATCTTTCCATCAGCAGAGGAGTTGCCGACACCAGGTCATCACGGCTAAGAACCTCACCGACGGCGCTGCCATCGAGACTCTTGCGCTGCTGTAGCTGCAGCCGTAGCCCAGCGCCAATCTTATCACTTCAACCCACTCGGACCTCAGCTTTTGATACCTCCATACTGCCAACCTCTTGTCTGACACGGAGGTTCCTGCGCGCCAACCTTGATCACTTGTTTTCTCCCGACAGTCCCTCATCGCCCACTCCTCCCATTGCGGTCGCATCCTTCTGCATTTCTGCATCATCACAGCAGTTCCTCCGAATTTCGACACGTCGAGCGAATTGATAAACCCTTCAAAGACAGGCGCAGCCTCTCCATCCCGGCTCCACTCCACGACAAGATGACCGAGGTTTCGTCCACCAGGCTCTACCTGGGCAACCTCCCGCGTAATGGTAAGAAGACTCCCAGAGATAATATTTAGTCATGAATGTCATGATTCATCAATAACTCTGCAGCAATGACTGACAGGCTGCTTGCGACTAGTTACCAAAGCTGAAGTTGAGGGACACTTTGCTACCCATGGTACCGGCGAAATAACTGAGATAAAACTCATGAATGGATTTGGCTTCATCGAGTACAAGGACGCCATGGATGCGCGTGATGTCGTTCCTGGTATGTTGACAAGAAAATGAAAATGGCTCTTCTACAGTATGATATCGTTGCTAACCTCACCACACAGCCTTCCGTAAGCCTAGAGCCTCGACCGTCAACCGTACCAACCAACGAACCAACGAACCATCTCGCTAACCAAATATCACCAGACGGATCTGACTTCATGGGCGAACGTCTGACCGTTCAATTCGCTCGCGGCACCCGGCACCGCGATGGCGGCGCCGCTCCTGGTGGGTTCAACAACAATAACAACACGCACAACGAGCGGGCTGCACCCCGACCACGTCGTACCCAGCACCGGATGCAGATT
>NW_003315028.1:1243466-1253008 GCF_000150825.1 Verticillium alfalfae VaMs.102
GTCTCACAGCTCTGAGTCCGAAGGGATGCTTCCCGTTCCTCCCCCAGTGGATGTCGACTACTGGCTATCTTCCGTCGCATCTGGCTTCTTTTTGGCTTGGACAACAATTTCCCCACCGACACGTGACAACAGCGTCCTGGACACCGACTTACTTGGAATTCTGGAATAGGACCTGAAAGACTTTGCTCGTCAGTCCAGCCTTGACGTTGTCTACTCCGAGACTGGCCGCGATGGCAACGGACGCGGGTAAGATATGTCCCTTCAAGCAGCTTCACAAGCATATGCTAATCTCTTTGTCAGCTTTGTTGAATTCGAAACCGCTGCCGACCTCAGAACCGCCGTGGAGAAGCTAGACGGTCGAGAGTTCAAAGGCAAACCTGTCAACTGCGTTGCCGATGTGAGTCGAATTTCAGAGCACCCCTCAATGCATGTATTTGACTGACACAAAGACAGACCCAGCCCGACATTCCTCAACGTGACAACCGAGGTCGTTCCCGATCCCCTAACGGCCGCCGCCCTCCTCCTCC
Source organism: Verticillium alfalfae VaMs.102 (assembly GCF_000150825.1). Lineage (NCBI taxonomy): Eukaryota > Fungi > Ascomycota > Sordariomycetes > Glomerellales > Plectosphaerellaceae > Verticillium > Verticillium alfalfae. The sequence goes on from NW_003315028.1 coordinate 1,243,994, forward strand.
TCCTCCAGTGGACGACTACGATCGTCGCGGACCGCCCCGCGGATACAGTCCCCGTGCCTATCGCGACGGCTACCGTGACAGAAGCCCTCGCAGAGAGTACTACGACGAAAGGGCTCGCTACCGGTCGCCACCCCGGCGCCCCATGGATGACTATCCCCCCCCTCCCCCGCGCGGTCGCTACGACGATCCCTATCGCCGGGACTATCCCCCGCCTCCTCCGGACCCATACGCCAACAGCAGGCCTCCTTATGAGCGACCTCCTCGTGACTTCCCCCCTCCGCGCGACCCTGGATACCCCCGCGATCCTTACCCTCCCCGCGAGTATGAACGTGGCGGCCGCTACTGGTAAATAATCGCCATGCACGAGTTACTTTCAGGGTCCTTTTCTGACGGGTTCCTGCTAGATCCCGTGCCGCCAGGAACTCCGTTGCGGCGCAAAAGTACGCACAGGCTGGTAGTGTAGCGGTGGTTTGAGGCAGGGACAAGCCGTTTTCCAGCGGTCCTCAGAAGGGCTATCCCGGGGTGGGCGCCGTTGTCGCGCTACTATACCGATCTCTTCTCCGAGCTAAGTTAGCAGTCCACAGAGCTCATATTTCATGTGTTCCTTACGTTGGCGAATCACGATGATATGGCATGCGTATTTATGTGGCGTGGCCACTGGCGTGGGTCTCTGGTTTGAGGGTGCAAAAAAAGGGGGCTGGACGAGGCCGGATTGCAATGATGTTTCTTGTACAATAATGACCATGACCTCCGAACAAATTGAACTTGCACTCGTTACTCAACTTGCTCCAAGTACACTGAATGAATGAGCAGGCACAGCGCAGACATGAAATGAACAAAAAGACGTGGCGCATCAGAACCAGCAACCAAGCCACGCTACGCCGTCTTCTTCCACTGTGTATATACCCCGATGAGACTGCTGACGGTTCCAGCAAGGCCGACCAGACCATCATCGACGGCGACCCAGCCCAGAGCCGAGGTTGGCACGGACAGGTCGCAGACATCAGACAGGAGCTGAAGTCGGCTAGCAGCTCGTTCCCTGCGGAGAGTCAGCACGTTTATTTGAGTGAGGAGAGGGCAGAGCACGACGTGGTGCCGGTTTGGGGCTTTCATACAGGGCTTTCCTTTTTCCCTCGGCCACCCCTTCCCCCATTCTTTTTTATCGACCCCCCGCCTCGCGCCTGCTGGAGGCGGATAGAGCGTGTACACCTGGGCGACGACGCTGCCAGGCAATACCCATGGCCCAGAAGCGATAGGCCTCGCGCTGGAGGGTCTTGGCGCGGGGCGACTTGCGGATGCCGACGGCATCTAGGACGGTGGCCATGTCAAAGGAGAGGTAGCCGGCGTAGCCAAGCTGACGGCCGACGGCGGCGTAGCGCAGGATGGGATCCGTGGTTTTGGCATCGGAAGCGGCGGCCGCGGCCTTGAAGTGCTCGACGTTCTTGCCGACGCGCATCAGCTTGCGGGTCAGGCCAAACTGTTTCTTGATGGCATCCCAGGGAGCAGTCTGCGCAGCCGTGCCGTTGGTGCGGAGGAGGTACCAGGCATAGAAGCGGGCAAAGTATTGAAGGGTGCGCAGCAGCTTGTCGCGCCCGACGGTGGTTGCGACGAAGCGCAGGTAGTGCGCCACAGAGGGGTGGTAGATGAGAGCGTCGGCGACCATGATGCGCGTGCTGTCTGATTATCCAGGGTCGGTGGAAAGTATGGGGGTTTGCTAGAGTTTCGGGTGTGGCGATGCAAAGACTCACGTCGTTGGCGAGGGATGAGGGATGAAGGATGAGGGATGGCTGATTCGGACAATACAGCGATCGATCACAAGCAAGGCAGATAAACACACACAGCTTGCCGGATTAGCAGCAAAAGCACGTTCAGGAAGGGCCGAGTAAGGCGTTTGGGTGTAAGCTCGTCACGTCGCAGCACATGCCGAGGTCCACCACATTACCGGCCGGACGCAAGTGGGGAGTCAGTGTCTCTGGGCTGGACGCAGGCTGCTTGGACAGTGTCAAGCTCGGGCTGCTTTCCAAGGCATCATGATCACGTGGCTGGCAGCAGATCCGAACACGTTTGACACCACCACAGATAGTGTGGGGTTGCGTACAGCCACTTCAGCCACATGTATTCCCTTCGTCATGAGGACATGAGCTCGTGGGGCCAATTTCGTCAATAGGCGTGATGGGAATACCATCGTGATTATATAATGACGGTCCAGCCTCGAAGGGAGAGAGTAGAGAGGGGTGAAGGGGAACAGGGCCAATACTGGTGAGGGGCATGTACGTATCGCTCGGCGCGACGCATAGCGAAGGTTTCCGAGAAATCCTCGCGATTCATCCCGCCTGCTCGCGGCGCTCTGCCCCGCATCTCCAGTCTCGGGTTCCCCTCGGCCGGGAACAAGACAAAGACATGGGAACAGCATCGCGCTCACGTCACGTCCACCAGTAACCAAGGAGGTCATGGCACTTTCCTAGCAGCGCCAGCCTTGGATAGCCGTCTGCCGAATCGTGGAACCCTGGAGCCAACGGGGCCATGGGGGCATTCGTCGGGTCTGCCCGGCGCCTCGCAACAACTTGATGCCGCATGATGTTCCGTCTCGTCAATCGTTCCCGCTCGTCACTCGTGCTGTATTTCCGTCTGGGTCTCAAGGTGGAAAGAATATACTTCGACCAGTCCGTCTCCTTCTCTGCCTTTTTCGTCTCGGTCCCGGACAGTCTCACCTCTCCACATTCAATCCCGTCAAAGACACTGGTCCTCGCCTGCTTCTTCTCGTCCGAAGCAGCTCTTTTCCGTCATCTGCCCCTCTCTCCCTTCGCTTCCGGATCTGCAGCATATTGCCCCTCCATTGCCGCATCGTGATCCCCTCGCCCCACCAGGTCACCCAGATCACGCTCAGCTTTCGCAGGCAGCTATTCGCATTGCACCGCCTCTATTCCAACGCATTGCGCAGAGTCAATCATCCTCAGCCCTTCGCCACACAATCATCTACAATGTCGGCGTACACGACCAACACTGGTGGCGGAGAGACGGAGAAGATCAACACCAACATCGTGACCCTCACCCGGTTCCTCACGGAAGAGCAGGCGAAACACAAGGAGGCCACCGGAGATTTCACGTAAGCACCAATTCGTCTGCCACGATCTTCTGCAACCTTCTAACGTTCGTTCCAGCCTTCTCTGCCACGCCCTGCAATTTTCCTTTAAGTCCATCGCCTACTACATTCGCCGCGCCACCCTCGTCAACCTGACCGGCCTGGCTGGATCCTCCAACACAACAGGCGATGATCAAAAGAAGCTGGATGTCATCTCCAATGACCTCTTCATCGAGGCCATGAGGTCCTCGGGCAAGTGCGCCCTGCTCGTGTCTGAGGAAGAGGAGGAAGTCATCTTCTTCCGAGATGCCACTGGTGCCCGCTACGCCGTGGCCTGTGATCCCATTGACGGCAGCTCCAACCTAGATGCTGGTGTGTCTGTCGGCACCATCTTTGCCATCCACAAGCTGCCCGATGGCTCCTCCGGAACCAAGGAGGACATCCTCAAGCCCGGCACCGAGCTGCTGGCCGCCGGTTTCACTATGTACGGCGCCTCAGCCCAACTGGTCATCACCATGAAGGGAGGCAGCGTCAACGGGTTCACCCTCGACAACGGTGTCGGCGAGTTCATCTTGACCCACCCCGACATGCGCCTGCCCAAGTCCCGGGCGATCTACTCCGTCAACGAGGGTAACTCGCTCTACTGGGAGGACAAGACGAAGAACTACTTCAACTCGCTCAAGGAGCTGCAGGACAATGGCAAGCCCTACAGCGCCAGGTACATCGGCAGCATGGTCGCTGATGCGTACCGTACCCTGCTGTATGGCGGTGTCTTTGCTTACCCCGCCGACAAGAAGAGCCCCAAAGGCAAGCTCCGTATCCTCTACGAGTGCGCACCCATGGCGCTGATCTTTGAGAATGGTATGTCTACTCTCCCCGTGCTACACTGTTGACGAGCGTATGCTGATTAGACTGTGCGTAGCCGGTGGCCAAGCCGTCGACAGCAACATGACCCGCCTGCTGGAGCTCGTTCCGGAGCACATTCACGACAGGGCGGGTATCTTCATGGGTAGTTATGATGAAGTTGAGAAGATCAAGGCATTCCACAGCTAAGGGTAGCGAATCAAGGGGACAACGGAAATAACATGGTGTTTCACTCGGATAGAATGATATGAATTCCTACACTTGCTGCCAGCCACTTACCTGCCATTTGCCTGCCGCGGCGGCATGCAGTTTCAGAATAGCTTGGGTATCAGCTTTGGCGTATTCTCCTTCCACGCTTGGTAGTCCTTCCTGTGACCATAACGCTCGTTGTATTTCTTCTCGCTCAGGGGCACGCCGGATATCTTCAGCAGTAGGAAGCTGACGAATGCCGGGCTAACATAGGACATGCCCATGGCGAGCGCGGACCCAGCAATGCCTAGGGGTAGACCCAGCCCCGCCCGAATCGGTCGCGCTGCGAGGACACCGAAAGCTGCGGTTGCAATGCCTGTCCATAGCGAGATTTCTCCAAAGTAATTGGGGAATTGACTACAGTGCATGTATTAACATTTGGCTGTAGCCTAGGCGGCTTTGCCAATTCTTTCCGCAGGAGAGTGGCTTACCTGCGACTCCACAACCCACGGGTGAGGAACTCCTCGTCGTGAACCTTGGCCTTCTTCTCCGCCGCCCACTTGCTCTTCTGCCTGTCTGCGATGATCTCGTAGGCGAAACCGCCAGCGTATACAAGAAGTCCGAGCACGTCCGTGGCTTGGACGGCCGGGATGGAGGCGAAGGCAGCAGCCGGAACAGCGTTCAATGTGATGACGGGGAGGAGACAGAGCGAAACCCAGGTCGCCTGTGCTGTGAATGCCACGGCGAACTTGGCAGGACTGCGTTTGATTTCGTCGAAACGCGAATCCTGGCCGTCAGACAAGACGCGCTGGAAGAGGTAGGACCCCACTAAATTTGTCAGTTCTTGCTCTCTCTTGGGGGTTTTGTATGTTGAGCGGAAATACATACATCTCAAGGCCCAGAAGACCACGGCACCCGAAAGCACGACTTGGCGCCAGTTCAACGCCCCAAGGCCCCCAGGGGAGGTGAATGGGGCCAGTATGCTTGGGAGGCCCGGTTGAGCCGAGGACACATTGTTGACGCGCACCGAAGGGAGGTAAAGGCTGAGAGCTGTCACGGAGAGGAACGTCAACGACCCAGAAAAGTCGTAGAAGCGCTCACTTTGACAGATGATGGAGGGAACGGCGAACGCTGCTTGAATAGCGAAGGCTGTCGATATCGAAGGCACTAAAGTTCGCAAAAGTGGGTTGCGGAAGTTTGACATTCGCAGAAGGAATTGAGATAGAGGCATTGCGTGAAGACACTCTGTGGGTGAATATATCTGGTGAATGATGATGCTCTCGCAAGGTTCTGAACTGACTGATCATCCGCGTGACGGTCACAGGGGCTCTCTTAAATATATGACGACATGACTTAAAGTTGTACATGGTAGCTGGTGTTTTGCGCGGAGCTCGGAGCTATGACCGAAACCGGGGTCAGTGCCCCTCGTCCTTCGGTTGCCAAAGGCGCAACATGAAGAATGGATATGACCAAGCAGGTGCAGACCTGGCCGCGCCTCGCAATCGAAGTGCTGTTAATCATCCACCAAGACGCATGAAAAGTCGCTCTTTCAAGCTGACATCTTATCCGTGACATTCGTCTCGAATCGAGAGCAAGTCGGGTCTCTGTAGAGAGATAGAGTGGGGCGCTGCCCCGCACTCGTCACTGATAAACCCCTCCATTCCATCTCCTACATAATTTGGACTCATCCTGCTCCGATTGCGCTACGTTGCTTTCGAACAAACACAGGACGGACACCATATCACATTGCGCCGTTGCACCTTCAGAAGAAATGTCAGCTGCCAACCAGCAAGTTTTAATAGCCATAATAGGTAAATACCCGGACTCCATGCAATGATGTTTGTAGTACTACTCTCGACGCTGCTTGGATCGCTAACGAACTTTGGCTTTGTCAAGGCGCCGGCGGTGTTGGCAAAAGCTTTCTCTCCCAGCTTACAACACTGGCTGCTCGCAGGTCCTCGCCTAAGCTGAACCTGTGCTTCATCTCTACCAGCAAGAAGTCTCTCTACAGCAGCGATTACGCACCGATCGATGCCGAGAAGGCTCTCGATGGCCTGGCCGCTTCCACCCAGGCTGCACCCTCTGTCGCACAATTGACAGAGTATCTGGCCTCGGCTCCCGCCAAAGTCGTCCTTGTAGACAACACGAGCTCCGAAGACATTGCCAATGCCTACCCTGGCTTCTTAAGCCGTGGCATCAACATCGTCACGCCGAACAAGAAAGCCTTTTCAGGCTCTTACACGCTGTGGGAGAGTATTTTCTCCTCTGCCGCCAAGGGTGGCGCCCACATATTCCACGAGTCGTCTGTTGGAGCTGGACTTCCCGTTATCTCCACTCTGAAAGAGCTGGTGGAGACGGGGGATCGCGTCACTAAGATTGAAGGTGTTTTCAGCGGCACCATGTCTTTCCTCTTCAACAGCTTTGCTCCAACGTCGGGCGCCGGTGGCAAATGGTCCGCTGAGGTGAAGAAGGCTAAAGAACTTGGCTACACCGAGCCCGATCCGCGCGACGATCTGAATGGTTTGGATGTCGCTCGCAAGTTGACCATCCTGGCCAGACTGGCTGGACTACCCGTGGAGTCCCCTACGTCGTTTCCCGTCCAGAGCCTGATCCCTAAGGAGCTCGAAAGCTGCACCAGCGGCGATGAGTTCATGGAAAAACTTCCTAGTTTTGACTATGAGATGGAACAGACCAAGCTTTCTGCTGAGAAGGAGGGTAAGGTTGTGAGGTTTGTCGGCAGCATTGATGTCGCCTCTAAGCAGGTCAAGGTCGGCTTGGAACAATTCGATGCCACGCATCCTATTGCGGCGCTAAAGGGCAGTGACAACATCATCAGCTTCTACACCGAGAGGTATGGTGGCAACCCACTCATCATCCAAGGTGCTGGAGCGGGAGGCGAGGTAACAGCTATGGGAGTGACTGGCGATTTGCTTAAGGTCTTGGCTCGTATCTCGTAATTTGACAGCATGATACAGGCATGTGCTCGAGGGATGGGATAAACGAAAGTCACACGTGGGTCTAGATGTCTTTGCCAGCACAGTATCGGCTGCCCCCCTGGCAAACGCCTCTCGTTCTCCGATCCTTCATCTAGCCCAACCGCACAACCACTTTCTCCAAGAAGCCTCGCGGTGACCGTCCTGTGTATGTTTGCCTTTATCTTGAACCTTGTCCAAGTCGGGCACTTCCACTGATGCTGTCGACGACGAAAGGGACAACGACCCGGACGAGGATCGCGTGCTGAATGCCGCAACGTGGTTGATAGCCAGTTCAAAGTCTCCCTGCTGCTCACCGAAGAAGCTATTTGATCGCGTCAACAATCGCAAAATCAACTCGGTGAAAGGGTGGGTCGTCAAACCTTCGCATCATGAAACTGATTCTCTGTACATGGGCGAGATCCAGCGGGGCCGTGTCAGGTTTCGGCTTCCCTCGATATGTCGGCTTGAAATCGGCCCATTTGATAAACAGCTCACCAGAGTCAGGATGCACAAAATCAAACTCCCAACTAACTGTACTCTGCTCGCGTCCATCAGGTCGCCGCGGCAATATCTCGTCCTTCAGCGTCAAAGTGTATTTCTTGCCGTCACTGTGACTGATGCTGATGCTGAGCCCTTCGTAACAAGTCAAATCCAGGTCGAGGGACCCAACAGTCCGCTGCGATGCGAACCCAGCGCCCCCAAGCGCCGTGATGTCGAGATGACCATGGAACTCTGCTGGCCCGACATTTTGGCATCGCAAATAAGACTGACTGCGACCCCCTCGAACGCGGTCGTCGGAAGCGGTCCAAGCGCTGGACTTCCACGATCTGGGATTGGGATTGCCGGTCAGAAGAGGTTGTTGTCAGGATTGATGCTATGGGACGGTCTTACTGATCACCTCCGAAGAGAAACAACACGTGTCGGTCGGCCATTGTATGCAGAATTATCGAGCTTGGAGCGTTCGGGGTATCAATCACTGGTGTGTCGGCGTCATCGTTAAGTTTCCTAGGGACATATGGAACCTGATAAGCCATCGCCCACAGTGCTAGGTTGTGCGACGTTCTGATAATACTGTAGGCGCCAACTAAATCAACTCGAGGTCTATTGCAGCAGCGCTACGTTGGCATTCTGCGAACACTGGGGTCATCAGCACCAATGTGTGATGATACGCACGCAAGATTGGTATGGAATTGGGGTTTTTCTTTCAGTCTCCTTTTAGCTGCTGTGTTAAGAAAGATGCCAGTCCTGTCAACTCCCTCATGCGATTGGTTGCGTGTTCTCCTGAGTCGTCATCCGTGGCCGTAAGTCGAGCACTTCGACTAATAACGCCTGTTCCAACATTCGCCGAATAGAAAAAAGTCAAAAGTGGAAATCCATTGCCAACGCGAACTCCCTCCAAGGCCATCCGGCCTTCCCAGGTAGGCCAGGAGAAATCATAATGATGTCGCAGCCTAGTTTGGCCCACGGGCTCACTGCTGGTGAACCATACCAGGTGAGCCGGGCATGGACAGTGGAGTTGTGGGATACTCGTAGCCAGATTCGGAACAGTTCGCCGAGTGGTCAAACGAGTGTGAGAGAGGTGGCGTCTGCTCATCGACTCGTCAGCTCTCCAAAACCGTGCCATAACAATCGCTGTTGCATCTAACTCACATGGGGATCGGCCTGGTCGTAGGAGTGGGCGGGTGTCATCTCTATGCCCGGGATGTAGCCGTAGTTTATGTATGAATAGCCGTCATCGCTTGGGTACGATTCTCGCTTGACGGCGTCGTTGAAGTGATTCATGGGCGGAAGGGTGACAGGGACTGATGCCGATATGTAGCTGGAGTACATTTCTGCGGTGGTGACTGGTGGGGGATAAGACTGTCCAACAGAATACGATGGCGCCATAATAAGTTCATCGGGAGG
>NW_003315028.1:1253108-1277538 GCF_000150825.1 Verticillium alfalfae VaMs.102
ACGTCGTCGAATGAGGAAACAGTAGTTCGTCTCGTGTCATCGGCGCGTAAATTGCCCCTGGTGAGCTGTCTTTCCGGCGCATTCTTGTGTGATTTGGTTGAAGCAGACTGGGAACGCTTGGAAGGTGGTGCCTTTAGGTTGTGTTGTCTTTTTCGGAGCTTGAGTTGCCATCCTCCCCAGCACGTCTTTCAAGATCTTCCAGGCGCCTCTTGAGCTTCTTGCCTGCAAGTTTGGAACATTAGTCACGATACGAATCTTATTCGACACGGTTGAAACACGAGTCGACAGCGAGTGAGACATTCGATAGTTGCGTTGCGCGATGCGGTTCTGTATCCGTCGACGCTCGGCAAGGTCAGATATCTTCGTCCAGTCCTCGTCAGGGTTGGCGGAACTGCTGAAAGCACTGCTGGTGCCGTGGCCAGAATATTGCCTTGGCTGCGGGGGGGAGGGCCGCGTAGGCATATTGCGATTGCGACATGGCATACATCGGTTCGAGAGCTGGAGGGTATGTGTCGATATGAGTTAAGATGACGAGGCAACTCGACGATCGCAAGTGGCGCGCAAGGCTAGCGAAGAGGGCCGAGAATGGGACTGAGTCAGGCTGTGGACAGGTAAGGCGAGGAAGCTGACGATGGGCGGGGGGAGGGGGCCGGAAGTGTTAAATAATGGCTGAGGACAAAACGCGTGCCACAAATGTATAAGGCACAAGGGCGACAAGAAGCACCAGGAGCAGCAATAAGCCATCGCTGCGCGCCGAGAAAGGCAAGTTGGCCTGCTTGGGAGCCTGGCATTGCACATGGGCAAAGTACCTGGGCCCTGTCATGCCATGCCTTGCGGAGGGGCGTGAAGGATCGGAGGTGGGGAGGGGGTGTGTTTGTGATACCGTCACGTACCTCGTCTCGACTCCTCCGCTCTGCCCTACGAAGAGATGGGTAGCATGTTGACGGGTCGGGAGGGGTCTTGTGGGTGTGACAGGGGGGTGTGGGAAAGAGAGGCAACTGGATACCACAGCATCGAAAAGGCCTAGGCACTGACGCCAGCACACCCCATGTTGGGTCAGTTCTGCAATCCTTCCTTCCCCAGTCATCGGGGACAGAGTGCCAAATTTACGGAGTGGTCGGCACCGCAGCAACCTCCCAACAGCATGCCTCCCCCACCCACCCTCTCTTGTGGTGATGGAAGTAAGGTAGACACCTCAGGAGGTGGAAGGAGGGCAGGAATGACGGTATGCACAATGATGGGCTGTCACCGCGAAAGCATGCCGACAGGTGCAAGCCAAAGCAGCAGCACTCAAGTGTTGGCCGCTTATCTTGGCTCGAGCCACAGCTCATGCTCACTTTACTGCTGGCCAACACGAACTTCTGATGGGCAGAGTACGAGTAAAGCAGCGACGAGTGGCTCGAAGGACGGAGCAGGGACATAAACCTCGTCGATCTTGAGGTCGGTAAAAATGGGGGCATGGCTGTGCTGATGCTTTCTTCGTTGAGACAGCGATCCCTCGTAGGGCTGGCCAGTCACAACGTAGTATTTGCGAGTAGGCTTCAGAGACCCTGCAAGCCTGGGATATGGCTGCCTGGCAATCAAGGAATGGGGGGGTAAAGGGGAGACGTTGGCCTTGGGGTTAATTATGCGCTTAGTTTGATAGGACCATGATTTAGCCCAAGCTGTGGCTAGGTCGCCCGCAAGTTGATATCTGGGCTGCGCCTGCCTCCTCATCGTCCGATACGCGGATTCCGATGTCAGACTAGGCTGTAACAGGCAACCCTTCCCAAAGAGGCTACTTCGACACCGAGGAGGAGGCCCAAGTACACGCCAGAATCTGTCCACCTGTCTGTGGACATCCCAAGCGCTTGTCACATTTCCCCAGAGAAAGGGGACTCTACTCCTCACAGCGATGGCGGTCGTGGGTGGTTGGGTTCAGACGTCTCAGTCGCCTGAATTGGTGGACAAAGGTGGACTTGCTGATTTTGAAAAAACGCTACGATGCACAATATTTCCGCACGTGGCCGGACGCAATACCCTTCGCCTTTTCTCCGCACATTTCCATCGTTCTTCAGGCAGGTGTCGAGATACCCAGGCGTCGTGCGCGAGTTCACGTTGCGTGCTGGGAACCTCGTAACTCGAGCCAATGCCCAGACGGCAGCAGCTTGATTGATGCCATCACCAATGAGCACGGCCGTCAGTTCGAGTTCATCTACTGTACTCGGTCGTGCCCTACCCACCCTTCCGATTTTTGAGGTCTCCAGCCGGCCGGCCCTTTTCTCGGCTTTTCCCAGAAGTACACCACAGTACAGTGGACTACAGCCTGGGAGACTTGAATGAATGGCGGACATGGAATGCCTAGTAAAGATCCAGTAGGCCGACTGGAGGAGAGGAGTAGGTCGGTCTGTGCGGTGGGCTGCCGCACGAAAACTGTCAAGCTCAAGTGCGAGGCCACCAATGGTGCTGCCTGTTGCGGCTGCCGGCGGGGTGATGAACCATAGTGGCTCAGTCAAGGGTACTGGGGGAGCTTAGAACCAGACACCCTCAGGCAGGCAACACTGGACATGGTCATCAGTCAGGCAGTACGCAAGCTGCCCAGGCAAGCCGTTATGAGCAGGTTGAGCTGTGATCAGCTTGTTGGATCTACAGTGCCGACTAGCATAGAAAGAGACAGGCCAGACTCGGCGAGCAGAAATCACCGGCTTGGATGCAGGCGCGGGCGCGGGCGCGGCGGATGCAATAGTGATGGGCCACGCCCTTGTACTCTCCCTGTCTAGCAATCCAGGAGGCAACATAAGGGGGGGGAGTGCTCAAACAAACGCGCCACGGCTCACGCCAGGCGCAGAAGTGGCGAAGCTTCTTGATCCCTCAAGCCCTTCAAGTCGCTCAGGGCGGAGAAGCAGGCCTGACGCCTCTCCTCTCACTGGCTCCTTACCAATTATCCAGGGAGTTTGGCTGCTCCTTCGGGGTGTCTAACCAAGTGCTTTGTAACATGCCTATTTTTAATTAGCGACGAGGAAGTCGCTGGGGACGAGTCCATTGGATCTCTAGCCGATGGAGCACGGGCCAAGCGGCCGCTCTCATTTTCGACGAGCTGGACGGGCGCTTTTGCTGGCTCCCTACCTTCCTTGCCCAAGACCGAAGAGTACTTTGGAAAGGTTCCTGGGTACCTATGAAAGACGATCAACAAGGTGCCCATGGTTTGCCGGAAGGAATATACCCTGACTGATGACAAGACCAAGTGAATGGCCAACAAGTGTTTCATGGCTCGACCCCTTGTCGCTCCAAGGGCGTGCCTGCCAGCAGAGCCACTAGTGTTTGCTCGTCTGGCAATCACTGTCCGTCGTGAGCACGGCTTCGCCCCGCACGATTGTTCTAATCTCGGGTTTAGCCATCGCTGTCGCGACGACCTCAGTTGGCACAGACGCGGATGATGACAAGTCACCAGATCACAATATCCTACATAGGAGTTGATGGTATGCTGTGGAACCCAGCACACCTCATCTCTCCGGCTTGAAGACAGCTTGGCAACCTCAGCCCTACACGTAAGTGAACAGTGTGATTGAGAGCTATATATACAGTGTACAAGACGGCTTGATCGATCGTTTCCCAATCGTCATTCGCGCCCGTAAATGCATGTTTGGGCTTAACTCCAAAGAGCAACACTGCCGCTTCGGGATTCTAGCACATGAAGTGAACCAGTTTCGCGGGACGACTCCGTTTTCGACCCTTGCGGTGGTTGCCCTTAAGGTTCTGACGCGGCTGAGCCACCCCATGAACAGCAAACATGAGCTCCAGAGTACCGAGGGGCCTCATTCCCAACTTGAGCCGGATGGTCCTCAATAAGGGCTGATGGTAGGCATAAGTACGAATCAACGAATTCTCCCCTGCATTCTCCGGGCCTTACCGGAGTAGGCACATGATCCGATGGAAAGAAAATGACATTGCTGCTGATTGTTCAGCATCTCAGGTGTAGACACTACGACTCTGTGCCCGGAGGTCACAAAAGCCCAGGCACTCGAGTTCAGGCCCTGGTATTGTGTCGGGAGGCGTATCCACAACCAAGATCGGGCTCTTTGATTGCGGCGTGAAAGTCAAAACCTGGGACAGATGTAACAGTGCTACATGTACATCTCAATTGTACCATTTCCCATGACGATCAATGCCATCTAACCCCGACCTCGAAGCTACCTCACCTTGCTACACCAGCCAGCTAGTCAGCTTTTGTGCTCGGTGTGTATGCCTAGAGGAGAATGGCACGCGGGCCGGCAGCAGTTGCAGTCACACTCATCATCGTTGACAAACAGGCTCGGGGCTCGAATAGCTCATCTGTATTGGCACTGTGCACCGTAGGCACGCTACGGCGAAGGATTCCTTTCCATCCGAGCAGCCGTTGCGATCAAACGACCTAGCGGCCGATAGACTGGGATGTGTGGGGTCCCCTCCTGAACAGAGTGAGAGGAGCACAACCACACCCTCAATTAGAACAAGTGTCGCAAGCTACAGCGAAATGGATTGACTAGATTTGCAGCTGGGACGAGCCGTTAGCGAACTCTCGAGGAAGACAAGTTATTCCGTGAGCTGCTGGTTTTGCAGTCCGAGGAACCACGCTACCTTTCCGGCTGGCAGGAGCACGTCAGCTCTTCAACGTTTCTGGGCCTGATTGGCGTTGCTCGAAAATCAAGTGCCATGTGTTTGCCGATTGATAATCATAGTCGGACAGAGGCGAGGGCACGTATCGACGTGACAAGTGTTGGTACACACGGGAAGTGGTTCTGGAGCATAATGTGTCCGACGGACGCCGGACTGGTCCATCAGTTGTGCCGACCTACTTCACGTCATTGGCTTGCCGACTTGGCTGCCTGCTCGATCGTGGGTCTCGGAAACATATGACATAGTCTTGGTACTAGTTCGATGCACTTCAAGGCAATCACGGTGATGGAGCAACAGACGCAGCGACAGGGATCGGCGACGCCGTGCAGCTGATTCGTAAGAAGCCCTGGCACGACGTCCTTTGCGTTCTGGACTGGACTGACGAAAGATTTCAGGGGGCGATGCGATCGAGGAGAAAGGAGGAGAGATAAGTCAATGGGGGCCGTCGGTAGGGCTGAACCTGGTATTGCATCTAAGCGCGTATGCTGGTCGCTCATTGGCGGCCTGTGCGACTGCAGACATCTGTAGGCAGTGTGCATGGGTCGCTGCACTCTCACTGGTAGGCAACGGAGCCTGCTTCCACCGCCATTTTTTGGTGCGGCGCTGGCCGGCTGGGTGATGAAAAGGCGGAGGCAGAGCCCTGCCGAGTGAGCCGAGTGAGTCTTGGGGCATAGCTGGGATAAGAAGGGGGGTGTGAAGGATTCGGGCAGGGAGCTGATGCAGGCTGAGCAGCTGGACAAGAACCCAATCCCGGGTAGGACAAGCGATACCCCAATGTCAACTCTTGCTACAGACACACCTCCGGGCCGCAGCCCCAACCTGCCATTAATTCTCTCATCGTATGTCCCCAGGGCAAGGCTGTGTGCATCGCCTAGAAAGACATGATCGCTCACAGATCCCCAGCAGTATTCCGTTGCAGGCGTATCAGAAATCTAAGGTTGCATGAGTCGGCCTCCGCGACATGTTATCGTTGTCTTCGTACATTCGATTCGTGTAATTTACAAGAGCAGTGATACAACGATGGGCCGTCTCCTAATCACCGTTCGTTCTGCCTCGAGCCTAACACTTCCCGTCCCTTTATTCTCTCCATCACTCGATACGAAGAAAGCCAAGACAACAACCAGGCGGTAATTATCCTCCGACACCTCAACGCCAAAACCGTGGGTATAATGCTTTTACCACGCCATACTCCTCGCCAAGGCAAAACAAGCTACGGCAACAACAAGCTGAATGGTTGTAGAAGTACGCTTCTAAGCCTCCATCCTTTCCCTCACCAGCAAACTTGTCCTGCTTGACAACGTTGGAGAGGGTGAGTTACATCTATGTTGGTGATCCGTAGAGCTAGAGTGCCCTCAGCAGAAGTGGACAGTGCCCACCGTACGCCTTATATACTGTACATGGATTCTAAAGTAAGTCGACTGCATCATAGCCCTACATGATTCGCTGTGTTCGACTCGACAACGTTGTCGGAGAGATTGATAAGTAGCTGGGCTAGACATCTCTTCGTAGCTGCATCGTCACGAAGAACGTTGGAGAACGTGGCATCACGGAGCGGCTCGGGAAGACACTGCCGCAAAGCCTCGCGCGCCCGGGCATTGTCGCTCAATCTAGCGGCGCTGGGTCAGCGGAACACTCTAACGACAGGTGCCTTGAACTTGATTCAACGTACCGAAGGAAGCATCTAACGACATGTTTCAGCAAACGAGCTGTCTGCTGCTCAACTAGCTGAGCGACCATGTTGCTGAGAACGGTGCCGACTGCGTAGAAGCGTTCGTACGTAGCGCAAATGTAATTTAGCCCACTGTCGTCTAACAGGATCTTCTGAACAATGAAGATGGCCACTGTTTTGCTTAGCTCCGAGCCTGTCTCCATGATACGAAGACAGAGAGGGATTATCTCGGTCGTCAGGAGGAAGTTGATGACCTCGGAGGAATCGTTCTTGACGAGAGCCCCGATTACACCGAGCGAGGTCAGGCGGAGGTACTCAAAAGGCCTGGACTTAGATGTAGTGTTAAGGAAAGGATAGAGAAAAAGAGGAATGTGTGCTGTACGTCTATCCATCAGTATATGCCATACTCGCACCTAGGTACCGCCGAGACAAGAATTGCTCACCGCTCAAGAAAAGATTACGAGTATCATTGTGGGAGGCCACACATTGGAGGAGAGCCAAAGCATTGCAAACGCGGTTCGATGCGGCTGCAGTGAGTTGAGAGGGATTCAAGAGGGTGTAGACGGAGATGATCTCCTGAAGCAACGATGTCATGACACCTGTGACGAGTATAGGTCAGGACGCTTGCTCAATTTATCGAATCGACAAGACCTCCAAGACTTACCGAACGAATGCCATAGTATCAAGGCCAGTTCCGGAACCTGCTCCCTCTTCTTGCTGAGCTCGAGCAGAGCCGCCTCACGCGTGCTTTCATTCAATAGATCGGCGATGTATGCCATTGTGCGTCGGTTGTCTTCGGATATGTTTTCGTGCCCCGTATCCTGACCATGTGTACTAGCAAGCGAGGCTACATTGTTGTGAGCACCAGCAAGGCGGTTGTAGTGTTGCTGTTGCGCTGCTGACGCTGCGGCGGCAGCGGTCTGCTGGGCATGTTGGTGATGGCTCGGGGGCTGGTGCATCCAAGAAGCGTCAGCCTGTGGGTTAAATTGGTGGTGACCGTAAACGTGAGGCGTGGGCATCATTTTTGTCACAGTAAGTCTTGCTAACTGGTGATGGGTGGCCGAAGACTGATGTCGGCAATCTTTTAGAAGGCTTTGCGTAGATAGCTGATGGCTGTAATGTTGGCCCGCGTATATAAGTTCAAGTCGCTTCGCAGGCAATGCTGCTAATATTCGGTTGATCCTGCACTCGAAGAAATATCACTGGACCATAGGCCAGAATCTCGTTGCTGATGTCGCGTTACGCGTCTCACGTGTCGTCGGCGAGGGATGTGATGATGGCAGCACCCTTAATCTGGTTGACGGGAATGTGGGCAGCCGCGACCTCAAATAGTCACGTTAGGTGCTGTCGGCAGTTTAAGGCGATATTATCGTTCTCTGGGAGAAGTATGGACTCTGGTGTAATCTTCGGGTCGCAGCGAGAACTATCGACATTAGTCGCAGGCAGACAAGGTTGAATCGTTGGCGAGGCTGCTGGATGGTGGTTGAGGTTCGAGCGGTGGTGGCAGTTGGCGGGCGGAAACCTTAGGCGAAGAGCCTAGGCAATTGTCTCTGACTCTTACGTGACCCTTTGATTGGCTGAAAGTGATATACCCCAAGGTCGGCCCAGAAAACATCAAAGGCCTGAAGTATGGGGGTTCAGTTGTTATTGTATTAACCGAATATCTAATAATAGTGGTCATCAGCTAGACTTCCGGCATAGTGGCTCATCGACTACTGCATAGCCCCGTTGGGCTGCAAGTCCATCGCCAATCTCCCAGGCCCAGGCGTCATGTCAGTCGTTACCCTACTAATCAGGCGAGTCGCACGTAGACGCTACGGGTGACGGAGGCGCCGCCCGCCAGGCGCCACTCGTGAGTGAGTGACCCTTATGGTGGACTTTGGCCGAAGAATGTTTGCTTGTCCGCTTGCTCCCATGAAGATGAGTCAGGTGCGAATATCCTGAACGCACCAAAGCTATCATGATCAGGAGTAACAAAGAGTACGGTGTATAAGATTTTGTACATTGCGGGCCTCAATACAAATTCATCCTGGGTTTTTCTTTTTTTTTCTCTCAATATTTACTGTGCTTAATTTCCGCTCTTTTACGTACTGACGGCAAAACGGCCGCCAAATGCCAGGGTCATAATTGTTAACTATTCGATACATTCACGTGTTTTATACACACTTACATACTTGTGTTTCGACTTCGATAATCCACACACGAAGGGGACGGGAGAAAAAAGGGGTGGCACGAAAATCCAGTTGATCCGGATAGACCTTCCATGATCGATAGACTAGCAGTCATGTCGGGGACCTAAAACATCCAGACTTATTATGTATGCTGCTATGCTGCTATCAACATCGGTACAAAAACGCGCGCTATGGTGGACGATAATAACACGGAAGAAAACGAGGGAACGAATTGACCAGTCCTCACAAGTCCCATACGAAAACTACATCTAACCTTTCCGCCCCCTCCGCCCCGCCCCTCCTCCCCCCATCACCAGCCGTGTCCTGCCAGCAAGCCCGAGACAGGCTAGAGACGGAGCTCTCTCAGTATCTGGTCTGCCATGTTCTTGTATTGCCAGGTATTGCCGACCAGACGCTTAAATTGTATGCCGTGGAGCGACAGAAGGGGGACTTTGACGATGAAGATCTCGAACTCAAGGACCATGTCACCTCCGAGATCACTCTGTACTTGTGTGCTTGTCTCGCCTGGAGCCCGTCTAGAAGAGCTAGGAAGCTCTCTTGACACACTGTCTTCAGAAACGTCAGAGTTTGAATAGCTGTGATCACCGGCTCTGCCAGCAGTCCTGGGTGTTGCCGGCGCATCTCGAGAATCATCGCGCTCTCGATCGGCATTCGCGATCATGCCGCCGAAACTGAATCGCCTTCGATGACCTGGTGTCTGTGCGGCAGGACTACCTGGGGGGTCCTGCACCTTCTTAAGATCAATGCTTGGAGTGTGTCGACAGGCAAAGCCGCCCTTAATCTCAGTATAGTCCACACCAAGTCCCCTCAGGACCCTTCTGATGTCGGTACGGATCTCAGGAACAGACTTGCCCGATGTTGTCGACACGCTGAAAAGACCTTTGAGAAACACTGGCTTGGCAAGGTCAGAGCTGTCCAGCCTCTCAGTAGACACACCACTGTGGTCCCCAGCCTCCTGATCCGTTTCCTCCGGAACATTTGCTTCACGGGCCTCTTCCCTTCGAAGACGACGTTGTTGGATGCTCTCGCGCCTAGCATGGCCCAACGATTTTGCCCTCAGAGATATGGATCGCGATTGCCCGACAAATCTCTGCTCCGACCGCGATTTGTCGTCGGTAGCAGATCTGTCTGATCCACTAGTAGGTGGCGGTTCCTTTGAGCCGCGGCTTGAGTCACGGCGTCGGAGATCAGCCGAGTTGACGCTAGTAGATCTACCCAAGCCTTTGCGTCGGGAGCCGAAATGCCCTCCGGCGGAAGGTGGAGGACTGAGGAGGTCTTTGTGCTGTGGCTGGCTGTCATCAGAGCGGAGACCAGAGTCGCTGGGATCATCATGATCCCTCCGACTCCTTCGTATGCTGAAGCTCTTGCGAGGGGCTGATGGCGCCTCTGAAGGCGAGCGGACTTGAACAACAGGTGGATGCGACCGGTCTTTGTCTAGCCGCTCTGGTTCCCGACGTCTTCGAGTGCTGAACCGTCTCAAAATGCCTGCCGCGGTGCTCTCCTTCTTGGGCGGTCCATCAGAGTAAGGCTCGCTAGGCTGAGCAATGGCTGGCGACAGTTGCGAGCGTGCCAAGGCTTCCGGTGCGTCGTCTTCCCCATGAGTTCGTGCGCGGGGGCGGGACCGTCCACCAGTCGCTCTCTCACCAGGCATTTCGTATGCAGCCGTATTGGTGTGGGCTGCTTGGGGCGGTGTTATTTGCGGCGGGCTGGGGTCTTTTGCAGACTCTTTGTCCTTGCCCTCCTTCTGTTGGAGGGGTGTTTGCGCTGGCTGGCTGACCTGCCCAGGGTGGAGCTCGATACGATCGCGCTCTTGTTTTTCTCGCACCAGGTAGTAGATCGATATCAGTGGGCTAAATGCATTGAGGGGGTCACTGCCTAGCTGAAGGCCCTCAGAGCTTGGGGCAGTGAGCGTGTCCCGACTCGTGCCTGAGTTGCGCCTTTTGTAGAAATCGAAACCGAACCCCCGCCTCTTCTCTACGTCCCTTGTAGGCTGGGGAAGATCCTTCTCTCGCTGGTATGTCCGTACTGCTCGCTGATATTCCTCAGACTCAATGGTCCGGGTGAGCTGAGCCTTGATGTTGTCGGGCGACCCAAAATTGAACCCCGTCATTGCAGTGATGACCTCAGGCTCTAGAGGTAGCGTCAGAGGTTCCCGCAAAGGTAGGTAGTTATCCGGCGGACTTCCATAACCTTTAAGCATCCAGGGATGGCTCATGACTTCAGGCATAGCCGCACGCTGTTTTGGGTCGGTCACAAGCATACGTGACAAAAGGTGCTTACAATCTGCATGGGAAGGTCTGGATCAGCACAACCTTGTGTGGTTATAGTTAGGGCAATTGCGCAGGCTCACCGCTAGATAACCAGTTTGGGTAATCTACAAGTCCTTTCTTGATCTTCGCATGGAGCGCAGGCATGCTCTGGTCGTCGAAGGGGACTTTACCACAAACCAGGACGTAAAGGACGATACCGAAACTCCAGACATCCACCTCGGGACCGGTGTAGGCCCGAGCCTGGAGTAGCTCTGGGGCGGCGAAGTACAGGCTACCACAAAATGTCTTGAGGTGGCCTCTGGGGGCAAATAAGTTGCTCAGGCCGAAGTCGATAATCTTGATGTCACCATTCTTGCTTATCAAAATGTTCTCGATTTTGAGGTCACGGTGGACGATGCTGTTCCGATGGCAATAATCGAGGGCACTGGCGATCTGCCGACTGAACTTGCGTGCTTGCTTTTCTTTGAGCTTGCCATGGGATATGATATAGTCGAGCATCTGGCCACCGTTGACGTACTCGAACAGCATATACCAGTGGTAGTTGGTTCGAACTACGTCACGCATGCCACAGACATGTGGGTGGTTCAGTAGTGTGACAATGGCCGCTTCTCTGGCTGTACGGATCTCTTTCGATTGGTCTGCGCGTTCTTTGTCTGCACGGCTGTGGTGGCCGTCTTCCGTTGATCCACGAGGAATGATCTTGCAAGCTACCTGCATATTTGCCATGATTAGTATCTGTCTTGATTCCTCGTGAACAGAAGGGATAGCGGAGTGCGTTGCGGTGGACGCACCTGTTCAGGACCATCTTCCTTGCGAGCCAACTTGACTTTGCCCATGCTACCGGCCCCGATGGTTTTTACCTAGGATCCATTTGCCTGATGATGTCGGGATGGTCGTTCGACCTCTTCCTTGCTTTGTAGTTGAGGAACTAGGCCCTTTGGAGTCAGAGACAGGCGTGGGGCCACCCGAGTTAGCGACAGTGCTATTGGCAGCCATGTCGTGTTGAATCTGACGTCGATTGTTGGTTATGGATTTGGTGCTACTTCGGCGCTGAGGGCGGGTATGGTCTACTCGAGGGGCAGAAGGCGTCTGTTCGCTGTCTCTGTCTCTATCCTTGTCTCTGGCTGAGCTCCGCTTGGAATATGTGGCTACGTTTGTTGTTTCCCGATCATACTCATGGTGAGCAAGGACGTCTTGAATTGGGCGCGTTGCTGAAGGTTGTCGAGAATGAGATTGTGAGCTGGGATGACGCTGGTGGCGGCTGGTTATTGAAGTCGAAGTCGAAGCAGCTCGTTGCAAAGGCTGCCCGCTTGAAGTAGGGACGACAGGAGGTTGGCGGGACCGAGTGGAGTACGAGCGCGATGCCTGGTGTTGGCTTTTTTGAGGGGGCAGCTGTGCAAAGTGTTCCGCGTTGGTCGTGTGGGATGATTCAAATGTCATGACGGAGAGATTGCGTCGGCAATGCAAGAGAGCGCGATATCAATCAGATCTCGAGGGAGACACCAGACATGCAGTGAAAGAGGGCAACAGAGGCAGAATGGAGAAGGGGTAGACAGGTTGTCGTAACACACTACCTGCCACTGCCTGCTTTACTCGCGCGTGTGGCTGGGGGTACGGGCTGGCAAAGATAGCGCGCCCCACCAAGGTACTGATACCTCTAAAGAAAAAGACACCTCCACATCCTGCCACCCTTTGTGGATGGGTCTAGCGGGATCTTTCCATCAGGTTTAGATTGGAAAGGCACAGGTCCATACTATTGCTATTTACTCCGCAGCGGACTTATGACAAGGATGACGGGAGCATAAACAGAACTAAGATTCTCGTCGGGTCAAATTCGAATAATGAGCCTGGAAGATGCCATCTATAAGCCAGGCCTACCCATTCACCTTGGTTGCTGCACAGCTAGGAGCCTGCTGTACGCTAAAACAACACACACCAAAGATATCATTAAACACCTCGATTGGAGAGGGAAGCCGCGATGGTTTTTTTTCTTCCAGGGATTTCGCCGGCTCCTGTTGTGTCTTTAGAAACTGCGCCGCGTTCAGACGCTGGCAATTTACAAAGAACACAACTTCCCTCGCTCAACACACTCGAGACTTGGCTTCAGAGGGAGAGAGGGGAAAGGGGGCAGACAGGTTGGGAAATTGCGATGCCGAATAGGTGGCTTATGTAACATTGGGCCAACCCCCTGGCTTGCTTGGCAAGAACCAGAAACTCCAGGTCAGAGTAATAAGGATGCCAAACGTTCATACGGCTAGTGTAGCATCTGTTTTCCATGATCCTGTACCACCTTTACACCTTGGGTACTACAGTCACGGGATAATTACATACCCAGGCAGTGGGTGCTGCTGACGGAGTTCAGGTATCCATCGAGTGCCTTGCCTGTGCCTAGTTCTGAAGGCCTACATGTACTTTAGAGAGGTGCTGACTAGACCCATTCAAGGTAGCCCCATCCACCACCATCGAGCAGCCCCCTACCGTATGCTTATCGATAAACTAGTTACCTCCAAGCCTTCAGCCTCATTGATTCGTATCGAGCGCAACACTAGGCACATCGGTCTCCGAGCTGCGTACTCTCGGCATTTTCATCGTTTGCAACGAACCCAACACACAGCGGGCTTCCGTTTTCTCCATGTCACACAAAAGATCTCGCACGACATACGAAGCAGACCTTCCTGCCGAGGGTTCTCTCTCCGTTCTAATTGGCACGCGTCTACCTCCACCTAACGACTATTCACCCGACAATGGCTCGTATACTCCTCTTCATAAACAGGAGGTGAGAGATGAGCAAGGCCGACGGCGACTCCACGGCGCATTCACCGGAGGCTGGAGTGCAGGATACTACAATACAGTCGGATCTAAGGAGGGATGGACCCCTGGAACATTTGTCTCGAGTCGAAATGCTCGCCACAAAGATATTGCTGGGGCCCAGCCACAACGACCGGAGGACTACATGGACGATGAGGACCGTGAAGCAGCCCTAGAAGACGAGAAAATACAATTGTCCGAAGCGTTCACTGCCGGCGCAGCGGGGGAAAACACAAGAGCTTTTGGCAGAGGACTGTCGGATCTAATATCTCATGGGGACGCTTCATTAGGCCTCGGCTTGCTGATGAAGATGGGGTGGAGGGAAGGCCAAGGCATCGGACCTAAGGTGCGTCGCCCAGCACGACTGCACGATACCGAAGCCGTCAGTACGCACGTGCCAGAATCGCACCTGTTTGCACCTGATGACGTTGCCGTCGTGAGTGTCATCCGTAAGATCGACCACCACGGCCTCGGATATTCAGCCATGTGCGCTCACGACACGCACGAGCCCGCCGGCTTTACTCGCCGAACAAGTGAGGAAGATGTGCTCAACACCGACGGTTTTGGGATGAAGGAGACAAGCCGCTCCCTGATGGGTGGCAGGTCTAAGGACACAAAAGGCCATGGTGGTGGCATGGGGTTCGGCATCCTCAATGATAACGGTTCTGATGATGACGATGGGTACCAGATGGCACCTAGGATTTCTCGAATTAGGACTCTGACGGGCTCGAAGAAGAGGAAGAAGAAGAAGTTGCCGTCAGGTACAGTCTTGGCAAACCCGGCCCTTGGCTCTAAGCCAGCATTCAAGTCACAACCGATAATACTCAAGCAAAGGGATGGCCGACTTTGCCGAGATGGTTCATCACCACTCCCAGGGTTTGTGCTGGGTGACATAACAGTTTCTTCCGAATCCTCTGGTTCTTCCGGTACAGTCTCTGATCCCCCAAATGTTCCCCAAGGATGGAGATCATCTAAGCACCAGTCAAGTGAGGCAGGTGAGGCTCCAGCTGGCATGCTTAACGTACTTTCAAGTGCAGGGAACTCAACTGTCCACGACCCCCGGTCTCGTGCGCTTGCTCTAGGGGAGGTTCCGTTACCAGGGAAGTCGATATTCGATTTCCTGTCTACCGCAGCCCGCGAGCGCCTTGTGGCAGCCTCGGGTCGGACGAATCTACCACCCGCTGGTGGCGAAACCGTACTGGCTCAAAGCAGCAAGGACTGTCACGAAGACTCTAACACGCGTCAGAGGCTTCCAGTGTTAGATAAGGAGACGGCCGTCATCGCCATCGAAAGGGGCAAAGGTGCTCGGGGCCCATATGCGGATGACGAAGAAAAACAGTCACGATACAGAGCTTACCTAGCACATTCTGCGGGCTTGATCTCTGATCATCCAGCGAAGCCTAACTCGCTGGGCTGGAGAGAGTTCGCCCAAGAGCAACAGGAGTTCTACGGATGTGCCCAATTATTCAGACCCATGACAGGCATCATGGCAACACGATTTACAACATCTACTCTGAACCATGTGTCGTCCGATCCCAAGAATACGGTCGAATCTAGCAGACGGTCACCGGTGCCCAACGAATCTCAACCGCTGGATGGTGCAGAACAAGCAGCTCGGTTGGGGCTCTATGGGCAGTTGACAAGATCGGGGCAGGATTTCTTCCCTACCAGACTTCTTTGCAAAAGGTTCAACGTGCCATTTCGAGACCCCAGTCTTGTTGGTCTCGAACCGTTCCAGGCTCGATCTACTGTCACCCTGTCATCTCTAAACATAGGGCATTTTCTAGATGATCGCAAAGAGGAACCACTGAGCAATGAGGACATTGGCAGCCTCTTATCAACGAGACCTTCTGAACCTATCGGCAGCTATGGGTCTTTACTTCAGGAACCCAGGACCGCGGCAGGCCTGAACAGCGATGGTACGACGCAGAAGAAACCGGACGAAGACGTTTTCAAAGCCATATTTGGCGACGACAGTGATTGTGACTAAACAGGACTTGAAGGTTTGGCAATAATAGAAAATTACATACGTCTATGTGAATTCACGAGTGATACGATTCCCGCCTCCGTGACGCTTGAGGTCGCAATTCTGTGTCTGGAATAGCTTCACGGCACTGCGACAGCTTATTAGTGTTTGTCTGTCTTCGTAGCAAACTGGGACATCAGAAGTCAGGGACTGGTGGGGTAGACAGGGGGGTTAAATGAGGAGGCACGTTAGGCGGTATTATTTAGCCGCCGGCCGGGGTTGGGCGGTGAATGTCGGCCACTTGTGGACGCCTAGTCTATTACGGTTGTTGCCCATCCACCTTAGTGCCTGCAACAAAGACGCTAACTGTGCCGAAGTACGCCTGCTCTCTCTCGTGTCCTCCCATCCGCTATCGTCAAGAATCCGCCTTCCAACCTCGCCCATCAATCACTCGGCTTTCCTGTCGGAAACACATAAACACTGGCTCGACGCCCCAGAACTATCCACTCTGATCGTCGACATCGTTCTAGTATGTGCGACCACCCACACCCCTAAACCGGAATGACACGCAACTTGACCACCAGCTAACTCTATGGCAGCTGATTCGGCGCAAAGGAGTCGTCGGCTCTCGACACAAGAAGTGCTCCCATCCGTTCAAGCTGAAATCGTTCTGCAATCCCGCTACACATAGTCAACGTTTTATCTGGCTGCTAATACCCCTCCTGACAACGTTTCTCGAAGCCCCAGATATACAGAGTGGACGGCCCCTCTCTCTCCATCCAAGCATCACAATCGAGCCCATCGAAGATCTGGATTCTTTCAAGTCGCAACCAGTCAACCGGACAAGCTCCTCGCCTCCCCAGTATCGGGTGCCTGTGGCGTCTTCCTCCTCCTCCAGGCCGCCCCTTTTTTCGCCCATTTACGCCTGTCGTGAAACCGACAACTTACGGACGAACACTGTAGACTTCTCGAGTCATCCTACAGAAACATTTCTCGCTGAAGTTTTCTCAACAGCTCCGGCCTACGTGTCTACAGGGTTGCATTCGACAGACCATCAAATCGACCGGCTCTCCCACGAAGCACCTGCAGAGACAACCAAGCGAGCGCTTCATTCACCTGATACACCACGGGACGTCTGCTCGAAGTACGACGAAAACGAACCGCCACCCGCTTACTCGGAGGGACCCAGTCCCCTCTCGTCTTTCACGTTCGTGATGGCGACTGCCGGGGGTGCATCGAGTATTATTACACAGGTGCAGCAGGGCGGACCGCCCGTCAACGCTATTGGAGGTGAGCTTTGAACAGATCAGCCGTAACCGTCTATAATGTTACTAATCCATTCAAGATGTTGGTGCGGACGAGGCTATCACGATGGATCTCCGGTAACGCTTTCTTTTCTCCCGTTGCGCGCCATCGACCCGTGACTGATCAATCAATTAGAGGCACAAGATTCGTATTATCGCGAGATGAGCTTCTGACTTTGCCAGAGTTTGTTCTACTATCCTTGTTCCCCAATGGACTGTTCCCAGAAGGGCAAATGGGTGGGTTTACAGATGGAGATGCTGTCCAGGTTGATGTACGTGTAGCCTACCCGACTGGGGCACGACTTATCTAAGCTTGCCACTTAAGTATGCACGACTGTAAAGAGCTGACATAATGACTTAGTATGATCCTGTATCGCTGCAGTACATGCTGGACTTCTTTCGCAACGTGGCCCAATCAATTCCCATGGAATCGTCGCCCAATGCTTCGCAGGATGGCGACGCCGTGCCTCTTGAGCCATTGGGATCCCGAGACGACGCTTCTCGGCGGGCTGGAATCATAGTCTTGCGAGAAGACCTCGACTTCTATGTCATTCCTCCTCGTCCGGATGTCGGGCAACTTGAGATGATCGAGATCAAAAGAGCCGCTGCCAAGGCGTTACTGAGTCAAGGGGGTATCTTCTCTGGGCTGAAGCGGAGTGATGAGCCGGGTACGACCGAGGCACACCTTATTGAGATGCTGACAGCTGGGTACGTTCACCACGCGACGGCTTGTTGCATGATTCTTGCTGACAGGAGATCAGCGGGTTTAACCATGATGATTCATGGGGTCACCGGGCGGGAGAGCCCAACAAGGCGGTGGTGTGCAGCCTTGCTCTGGCACGCCTGCGTAGCGATATCAGAGGTAGTGAGATGGGCAGCAACGCGGTTGGTATGGCTCAGAAACTTCTCCTCTTCTGGCGGAAACCTGCTAGGAGGTGCTGGTGGGAAGGTGTTGAGCTTGAGGATGTTGAGGGTGTCGAGGGAAAGCTCAAGGTGTGGATCAGGCGTGTCTGGACCCTTGAAATGAGTGTTATTGGCCTTCGTTGAACCACGATAGACGGGGACTGCCAATCGTAGTCCGTCTCAGTTCTTTTTTGTTGGACGGGGACTGCCAATCGTAGTCGGACAGGTGAGAGAGGGCGCCGATAAGCTTCTGTGGACAGGTGAGAGAGGGCGGTGGGAGGTTTCGGTATGGACGAGGAAAGACGATCGTCGATAATGTATCTACCAAATTGTCCGTGGCTGTATTGCACCCTGCTGCACTACAATGCCGTGTGGGGTAAGGGCGCAAGCGGCGTCTACGAGCACCATGATTGCTATTCTTGAATCATCACGTCCTGATAATTGGCTTGTTTCTCGGCGTGACAGGCCTGTGGGTAAGCACACACTGTCGGCTGTAGGGGAATTGGCATGCACATAGGAGACCGACCATGCCGCCATGTGCTCTCTTGGTGTGTGTGCGAATGGTTGGTGAACCAGGGCTCGAGTTGGTATGAGGCAAGACCAAGCAGCAAAGGTGGGTTCTGCATTCGGACTAGGGTCTGGTGGCTGGTAGAGCATCCTCGAGGTAGAGCAATATCTTGTGATGACGAGATGACGATTACAGTCACCCACTTCAAGTATTACTCAGATACATAGTAATTGTCCCTGGGTTTTCCGTTTGCACCACTGGATCCTTCTGGGTCACACATTTAACATTTATCGACCCCCGATAAGCTCACAGGATTTCCCTCTGCTAGAATGAGACTCGCTTTGCTGCCTGTTTACCTTGCTGTCGAAACTTTTGTGTCACAGGCAGTGTACGCCCGGAGCTGCAGCAATGGTCTTGCAACCGCGCGGAGTCAGCCCGTCGTTGCGGATGGCTGGTCCTTTGGCCTCGTGGGCAGCGAGCTGTTCAGGCCGCGAAGCATCTTGTTCGAGAGCAACGGCGCACTTCTCATCGTTGACTCTGGCGATGGTATCAAACGGCTACTACTCGAGGACGAGGGTGGCACATGCATATATGTAAAGAACGGGAGCGTGATCGTGGAGTCTCCTGAGATCAGTCAAGTCAAACCTTGTGGCACTTTGCTCGATTGACATGCGCGTGGCCGTTGTCCAGCTCAACCACGGCAACGCATTGTCCAACGATGGACGTACACTACATGCCTCGACACCAGACAAGGTATTTGCATGGATCTACGATGCCACTAATGGCAAAGTTAGCGTAGACAACAAGACTGTAACTAAGGACATGTACAATGCTGGACATACCTCTCGAACACTTCTCATGTCCGACAAGGCCCCAGGCTTGCTCGTCGTGTCGCGGGGATCTGAAGGCAATGTGGATTCCATGGCTCTCAGTCGGGCATCTGGTCACTCGCAGCTTCGTGTTTTCAATGTCACTAGCATTGCTACTGACGGGGAAGCTTTCAGTTTCTCCCGCGACGGAAAATTATTAGGATGGGGACTTCGCAACTCAGTTGGCGTAGTCGAGCATCCTAACGATGGGGGAATTTGGTCGGTGGAGAACTCCGTGGACAACCTGGAGCGTGATGGTGTTGATATACACTCCAGCAACCCTGGAGAGGAGCTAAATTTTCACGGCTTCCTCAGTGGCTCGACTTGTGGTCAAGAGGCCAACTACGGTTACCCCAGATGTCTAGCCCTCTGGTCGACGGATGGCTTCCCAAGGCTTGGTAACATGAGTACCAGAGACCAATTTGAAGTCTCCAACGACCGCGCAGGTGATACATCAGGTTGCAGTACTCAGTACACGGCACCAAGACTGACCTTCCAGGCACACTCGGCACCTCTCGACATCGTGTTCACGCCAGATGGATTGGAGGCTTTTGTCACATTTCACGGCAGCTGTATGGCCGAAGAAAATGGCATGACTGAATGGTCTGCTAACCTACCTATTAGGGAACCGCGAAAAAGCGGTCGGCTACGCTGTTTCTAGTATTGCTTTCGACCCGTCGGTCTGGCCTGGGACAGAATGGACAGATTATTTATGACATCTGACTCAACAGGCGAAATATTTGTGCTAGAACGAACCGTGGGATCGACAACAGAGGATGTCCCCAGTCATACTGCACGCCCATCGTTGGCAATAATACCGGCCTTTGACTGGTCATTCCTGTTGGTAGGGGTATTTTTGATGACTCTACGAAATACATCAAGGAACAGGGCGAGATGACCTGGCCTCTCTTGCCACCTAAACGCCTCCTCTCCCAGGTTCGCAGAAAAGGCGGCTGTCATCCGGAACCACACAGGTCTGGATCACGTACTGGCATACAATAAACCCTATTACTTTCGTCACCGCAATACTATCTGCCTTGGCGAAGTGATGCAGGTCAAATCGAGCGTGTAGCTATACCTTGCTCTATTTCCTAAGCTACTCTTCAATGCTCTTCACGCATTCCCACTCGCCCCTCAGATTCTCCTTCCAAAGGGTCACCTTGTTATCGCCTCCGCTCACTGCCAAAACATTTCCGCTCAGCGACCAGCTCACTCGCCACACAGCTGAGTCGAAGCTGAGAACTTTGCAGGCCCACTGGCCTTGGGCAGAGGAGTCGGACGTCCAGATACGGACTGTTTTATCCTGCGAAGCTGATGCAATGTATGACTTTTGGAGCACAGTCGGAGACCAGGCAACGTCGCGCACCCAGTCCGTGTGGCCCTGCAGAGCATCGCCCTCCGGCTTGTATGCCTGGGATGTCGAGTCGAAGGACCAAATCTTGACGAGGTTGTCGCAACCTCCAGTGGCAAATCGTCGAGCGCCCGTCGACCCGGGTCCGGGAGAACTGCCTACAATGCTCCCCGGTGCCGTAGCTGGGGCCCACGAGACAGAGTTGACGCCAAGCCCATGTGCCTGAAAGGTGATATGGTCGTAATTGTTGTCTCTGAACTCGAGAACGCTGACGTTGCCATCCGACGAGGCGCATGCCAGCAGGCAGCCCGACTCGTGTGGTGACCAGGATACAATGTTCACCGACGCCTTGTGCAAGGCAAAATCGAATATCTTCTGCCAACCCGCCTGTTCCCTCCATACCAGCACCTTGCCATCATATCCTGCCGACGCTAGAATGTTGCCGTACTTAGGATGCGCCCATGCGACGCACCATACTGCTCCCTCGTGTCTGCGGCATCCATTGTTAGCACGAGATACGTAGCTCCCGACTGTTGTCTATTCCATGGGTGGAAGTGGGATGTTAACACACCCCTTAAGCGTTTCAACGAGACGTTGAGTTTCGCCCTCGAGCTCAAAGATCTTGATTGTACGATCGCTGGAACAGGTTGCGAGCCGGCGCCCGTAGTAGTCGAGAACAGCATCATGCTTGAAGTTAAAGCCCAGATTAGTTCAAGCAAACTGGGCCGTGCAACGACCCTCCAAACCTCTCACAGGTATTAGACCGCAAGGTCAACTTACAATCATGTCGTCGTGACCCGAGTTTGCGATGGTATGACTGGTAGCCTGGACCTCCCCTGTCAGCTGCTGCTTATGCTGGTAACAGGTCTATTCCAAGTTCTAATTCACCATGATTAAGGAAGGCGCGAACTTGGCGTCCCGTGTGCGTGCCACTTAGGGGCTCGGAGTTATTGATACACTGCCGATATGAGTTACAACGCTGATATGGTAGACGCCCTCGGGTTGAAAACTGGTGGGTGCGGAATGCGAAAGCTTGAAAACTTGACTGACGAACAGACAGCTATCCAAAGCGGCCAGCATGTTCGAAGGAGATTGGCAGCAAGGGAGGCCTTAGAGCCTACCTTACCGTCTGTTTCCAACGCCTGTGCACTACGGTGTATGGGAAGCGCCACACAGCTATTCTATTCATTGAATTGTCTTACTCCAGTCTTACCAACGGGGACTACCCCCGCCAAAATAGAGACCCCACATTTCGTGTCTCTTGAAGTCGGACCTAAGCGGAGCCACCAAAGCGGCGTCACCATTTGCCGAGGCAGACGTTCATCACGAGATAGACGTCACGGCAAATGTAGGGTAGTCGATTTTACAAGGCCCCAACATAGACCAGAAATAAGCACGCATTTGTACGAGCCGTCGCCTAAACAACACATGCACGGCTGACTTATTTTCGACGTGCAGAAATTCAGCAATTCCACCTTCATTTGTCACACAGCCTTGTTGACACAAGACTTGCAACCTGACATTGGTATCATTGCCGACCTTGTTGAAAAGGCTACATCATCAAACTTCACTGCGGTTGATCTTACTGCAAGGTAGGAATATAACCAGTCATCTATACTTCACGTTTCTTTTCAAATCCGATGGCAGACAATGTCTGTGGCGGATCGACCCCGCTCAAGGCGCTTGCGGAGCAAGGTGCTCGTGATCGAAGCCTGCAACAAGATCGCGCGCGTCGCGCTGTTCCTAGCCCCTCCGTAGGTCACTTCTTTGGGTGCGCTTCGTCATACACAACTAACATGTTTGGGACAGAACTTCCGATCCAACCAGCTAGGCATGTCGCGGGACCCAAGTCAGTCGTATAGCACATACCTCGGCAACCCCAATCAACAACTTTCAGCGCCGCATACAGCAGAATATAGCGGACATCATGTTGCAGTGCATCCCAATGCTTTCGGAACTCGACCCCAAGAAACTGTTCACTCGTCCCAGCCTCCTCAAACAACCAATTGGGCGCAGGACTTTGACAATTTCAGGCGGGAAATGGTTGTTCCTTCTCAAAGTAGCATGACAACACCTCCTTCGATTCAACATATTCAACATCATCAACATAGGCAAAACTTCTCCCCTGTGCTATCAAACCAAGCGGTTATCGCCCGACAGACACCAGTTTCGATGTCTGGGATGATGCCCTTGAGTGTTTATCGCAACCAACATACACCTTTGGAAAAAGGTCGAGATACCGAGTTCGACACGGCAATGCGACACTGGGTCACTTCGAATGGTGACCTTGGTGCTGGGGTTGAGGAACAAGTCGACGCAGTGATGGACAAGCTCGCGCGTGAGCTGGAAGATATCGAATGTGCAGAAGGTCAAAGGCAGTCACATCAGGCGCGATCAGCAAATGGTCAGGATGATTTGCTTGTCGGAATATCACACCGCGATGCACTGGTAAACAATGCCGTCCTTGGCAGTTTGGGCCCCGAACTTGACGTTGCCAGCCTCCATGTAGCGGATGACACGCAGAATATGAATTCGATGGAAGAGGTCAGCCACCACGACCGGGCTGCTGAAACACCCGATGCTTTACCAATCAGGTCGGATGTCTCGGAAGCAGCACGGCAGCTACTACAGACTGTCCAACATGAACAAGGTGACAAGTGGAAGCAATCGCAGTTTTTACTACTGATGAAGGACTTCCGCGATGGACAAAAGGACATCATCGATAATGAGATCCGGCAGGCAGATACATAGAAATGATTCCCGGTCCATGACCATAATTAGGCCCGTAAACGTTCCAATCTGTTGCGTGGACGATCACTTATCCCCTGGAGACTCTTGTACTTGGCATGCTACTTAGTTTCTGCCAGTCTCTGCCATCTGTCGCATAAAATCTTGGAGCTACGTTTCAAACCAGTCAAGAGCCCTTTGCCTTAGCTTGGCGGCATTGCCAGCCTAGATCCTCTCGCCAGGAGTGCCGTGCCAAACGCAACGTTTGTATTCGTGGCCAAAGAAAACCCGAGAAAGAAGGCAGCGGAGACGGATAGTCGCAGCGTTGCGTTACCATACCTAATTCCTCCATATATGGCCTCATAAGAGAACCACGGCCTGCCTTGAATGCTCTGATATACATCTAAGCTGTTACTAGCTCAGTACATGATAGAGGGCGGGCACGTCTGCGAAACATAGGTAACATGTATGTGTGTGTCCAGATGTATAGTTCGCTATATCATTGAATTCAATGAGTGATATGTATTTTCGGCTATCGATCATACGAAGTGCTGAGGTGAAATTTGGACACTACAGTGGTGCTGACTAACTGCACAATCTTAGACCTTGGTTCCAGCAAGGCGCAGTGCAGCACACTAAGGTGGTCGACAAAAAGAAAGAAGGAAAAAAGGCCTACCAATTGAGGGAGCACCCTGGTTTACCAGTCCCATGCCTCGCTACCAGGCAGTAAGCCTACTGTAGAGCCTTTGGTGGGCCATTCTTTCTGTCGAGTGTTTGAGCATACCCAATCCACTTTCGTACACAGGGGACTGATTTCGCGCTAGCAACTGTGAGTCACACCTAGCACTGCTAAGATTGGACAGCTTTGGGCTGGCGTACACATACTGCGGAGAAGGGTGGGTCTGTCAAGCAGTACAGATATGATCGAAAAGCACAGTACTCGTCCGAACACGTAAGGCGCAAAGGTACTTGTTCGACAACTCGAAAATGTAAACTTTAACAGCCCTGGTCGATGGGTGGGTAGTCAAGACCCACTTAAGTCTGCGCCCTTCGGACGAGGCCTGCCCGCCCTCTCCACTGTCACAGTCTCTCTGCTGCCTGGGGAAAATTACAAAAACTGCCGCAGCCCACTCGGCCCTCCAAAAATGGTTCCTCTGCCTCAGCACAATCACATCACACAACTCACAGAAAAATATATCAGAATAAACACCATCACCATGCGGTAAAC